>NW_026606983.1:0-158515 GCF_029890125.1 Rhinichthys klamathensis goyatoka | reverse complement strand
CTGTGACATGTTTATGAATGCCAAGATGTACTGTGGAGTCACTGTGCTGTCCAGCAGCTCACTGCATTAGCTGACAAACTCTCCCCACTTGTCACATGAGGCGTTGACCTAAAACATGGCAGTTCAGCTCTGTCTGCTCTCTCTCTCTCTCTCTCTCTCTCAATTTCAATTTCAATTTCAAATTAGCTTTATTAGCATGACTGTGTAACACAATGTTGCCAAAGCATATTAAATATAAATAATAAAACAAACAGTGAACATATATGTATAAATCATGTCATATGTAGCATTGTAAATATATAGATAATAAACACAATCTATCTTAATAAATAGATAAATAAATACATTTGATCACTCTGGAGAATTAGCTGTCTCTGGCGTTGTGAATAGCTAGCACATATTTAGCCGCTAGTGCAGCTGTATTAACATCTTCTCCCAGTAAGAAGGACATTTTGTCAGTGTCGCTCAGTTCATAGAATGATTGGATCAAGGCTTCAAATTTGGGCAGAAAAGTGTCTCTTATACTGGTATATTTAGAGCAGAAAAGCAGAAAGTGTTCCTCATCCTCTATGTGCTGTAGATCACAGTGTCTACAGATCCTCTGCTCTCTCTCTGTCCATGTCTGTCTATGTCTTCCTCTCTCTATCTCTAGATCATGTCACTCAATCTGTATTTGGAGAGGATTTGTCTGTCTTTAAAATGTTTAATAAATAATAACTGGCCAATTTAGTGGTTCTATTGAGGGTCGAGTAACATTGGAGTTTTTTCTGGAGGTCAAAATGAGCTTTTAGTGATTGATCATGAGTGTCTTTTAGATATGTGTGGATTTCTTTAACAGTAGTTCTGGGGCTGCAGCTGTGGTCAGTGGGAGTGTAGTCTGATGGAGAGAGACGTCTCTCTCTCTCTCTCTCTCTCTCTCTCTCTCTCTCTCTCTCTCTCTCTCTCCATATTCAAATGTTTCTTGTAACTGAATGCCACATCACTGAGCATTAGTCGGTTTTGAATTTCAAAGCTTTATTTTTTAATTTATTTCAAATAATTTATTTTATAGAGAGTCAGAAAATTGTACAAACAGATACATTTCAAAAAGGAACAAAATCTACTTAATCAGCATTCTTATATTGATTTCCAGTAAAAATATCCAGTATAAACATACAGTATCCAACCACACACATCCAACCAAAGTTCAATGCAGGTGCAAGGAATAATGCAGCAAACTTAGGAACACTAATAATTAATAATACATATATACACAAGCATTACTTTTAAGATGTATTCTCTGAAAATAAGTTTTGAAATTGTATTTTTTTAAGTAAATGTCTTGTTTTAAAGCAACACCAAGGAACTTTTCCTCAGCGGTCGCCCTACAGGTTGGAAGCGGAATTGTCCATTACCGCTGTCGTAAATAATTTAGCCTACCGCAGCCTACTGTCGCACACGCGCACGCTCGCTGTTTATCCAGCACCAGCTTTGGAATCAACAATGGTAGACATCCCAACCTGCAAGAAGTCATTTCAGGGAGGTATATCTTGGTGACTGGATTGTTGATGGGGGGTGGCGGGTTGACTAAGGTCTCTCGCTCTCTCCCTCTCTGCCGTGCTCGCGCTATGTATGTTATGGCGCGCAGTATGTTCTGTCTCGCATGCGCGCTCTAGATTCCGGCAGATTTGAACTAATTTGCGGGCATCAGGGAGACGCTATAGACTTGGGATGTCTACAATGGCCATAGACAATTTGAGGAAGTGGTGGGGGAAGTGACGTATGCCATAAAGCAGTCGAGTTTTGTAGTTATTTTTGTGCTCGGGTTAATACCCGAAACCCGAAGTTACATAGTGTGAGTAAAAGCGATACAGACCACGTCAGGCTATGGCAGACGTGTCATTTAACCTATTGTAAGTCGATGTACCATCACAAGGGTCTTGGAAATATATTATGAAGGTTGAAAAGTTCCATAGTGTTGTTTTAAGGATGGAAAGCCAGACAAAAATACTGATTAGGAAAATGATGTTTTTGCACTGTAAATTGAAATATTTTACAGGATGGTCATGTGGATTTTTTTAGGGAGTTTTTGGACTGAATCCTCATGCTGGTTTCTTGGGATGTTGGTAAGCCGGATGTTCAGCTGATCTGATTGTGTCTGAGCCTGAAGCCGAGCGTTTGTTTCATTTAAAGCCTGACCTTGTACTTCTTTTCAAAACCTCTTACCTCACCGTCCTCCCACTGCAAGCAACTAACACCAGCCAGAGCTCAAATGCAGTTTTGCATGGTTGCACTGTTTCTGTGTGTGTGGAAAAAGTGTATGTGGGTTCATCTATGTGGGAGTGGGTTATGACGTGTGTATGGGGCACGGTTTTGTGCAAACAGCTTGCTTAATTACCATGAAGAGAGATATGCTAGAGGACTGTTAATGAAGCACATGCATCAAACAATAGTTCTAAACATATCACATAGCAGAGAAAGAGAAAGACAGCTGTAGCAACCTCATCGTTGTGGACAACATTCATTAACAGGATTTGAAGCGACTATGCTTCTCTTTTCTTGACCTTTCACCAGCTGCCTGTCAGGTCTGGTCTGTCAAAACATGCATGATATATGTTTGTGCTTCCTAATAGGGGATGACATTACGGAGAAGAGAGGCTGTTTCTTTGCCATTGATACTTTTATTCTAGAACGTCTTCAAATCAGCTTGCGATGGTTGCCATGACAATAGCTGCACACTGTCACTCACTTCCGTTCTCTTAGGGAACGCTTAATTGCACTTATGTGCAATTATACGATTTTTTTATTAACACAGTTTTGGAGAAGCACGTTTAGATAATCTACCCAATCAGCACAAGAAGGAGGCTTATACACAGACAACAGTTTATTTATAGACAGTGTATATACATAAATGTATATAGTTTATATAATAGCTTATTATAGTTTTGGGTGCTCTGTGTTTGGGCTAAATTTGGAGCTCGCAGCACTCTTTTTATTTTATACTATATCTGATTATATATAAGAGTGAATTCATGAAATAAGTTTTATGTTGTGAATGTTTTGGGTTAAAATTTTTTTGATGAGTGTGTTGGTATGTTCTTTTAATTCAGTCATTTTAAAAGATGCAGTACAATTTGGTGCTGTTTGTGAATGTCCTTCAACTTTACTCCAACTATTTGCCTATATTTAATTTAAATTTACTACAAATAACAATATATACACTCACATACTGTGCAGTGCGCGCGCACACACACACACAAACACACACAGGGTTCCCATGTTTTATGGGGACTCTCAATATACATAATGGTTTTTAAACTGCACAAACTATACATCCCCTAACCCTAAACCTACCCTTCACAGAAAACATTCTGCATTTTTACATTTTCAAAAAACATAATTTAATATGATTTAAAAGCTGTTTTTCTTGGTAAAGCAAGAGTTTACAGAAGATATGAGATAAATACTGACCATTATATAGGATGATCAGATATCAGGATCAGAATGATGGGAGACATTTTGTCCCCACAAGGGTATACCTGAACCACACACACACACACACACACACACACACACACACACACACACACACACACACACACACACACACACACACACACACACACACACACACACACACACACACACACACACACACAACCGGTTTAAACGTTTGGGAAAAGTTCGATTTTCTTTTAAGTTTGAATCAAAAATACAATAAAAACAGTACTACTGTGAAATATTAACCTATAGGATAATGGTTTTCCTGTTTTTTTTATTTTATTTTTTTATTATAATATATTTAAATGTAATTTATTCCCTTGATGGCAAAGCTGAATTTTCAACATCATTACTCCAGTCTTCCATGTCACATGAGTCACATGCAAATCACATAGCAGAAACTGCTTTAAACATGTAGATAATAATAAGAAATGTTTCTTGAGCACCAAATCTGCATTTTAAAATGAATTTTAGTTTGTGGTTATAGCAGACAAATACATTTTTGATAAATTGCATTCACATTTATTTATATATTGATTTATATATTTGATCATATATTTACCCATTCCACCATATTTGGTGGAACTTATTTTAATTGTTAAAATCTTTACATTTATTAAATTCATTGTAATAAACGTTAAGTAAACACATTCAGTAATAAGTAAATTACTGATGGAATCTTAAACAAAATCGAGTAAAATTGACAAATTATTGTTAATTGAATTCAATTTCACTTTATATTTCTTAAAAAAAAATGTCCTCACATCAAACCACTTCAATACCACATCAATTAATACATCGCAATACACCATTTAAAACAAAAACAATACATAAATGCATGACTGGCTGCAGTGCATCAATTTAGTAATTTCTATTTTTTCAGAACCCTGAGGCTACTTAGACCCCCAACTCTGATTTATTAATTTAACAGACTGGTGAACAAAAGATTTCCGTAATCTGTCCATTCTAACATATTCTACTCTAAGTCTTCTGTTTGATGGCAAAAGCTGATATTCCTCATATAAAATATGAGAAGGGTCAGACATAATTTTACCTGCCAAAGACAGCATTTTTTTTAGTATATAAATCTTAAAAACTTGACTCAAGCATTTGGCCCACAATCTTTGAACAAATACATAGCAGTCTAGCCAAATGAGCTTTAAAGGCACACTATGCAAGAATTGTACCTTAATATAACAGCTTCAAAGTATTTTCAGTGGTAAACAAACTCATAGTAGGGCGAATCATCCTGGTAGTAAAGCTTGGGGGGGACGCCGCTGGAAAAACCAGCAATGCAAGTTTGAGAGGAGCGCCCCCGACAAATCTCGCGAGAATCACGACATGCCTTTCGCCAACGACGTCACACACATCAACAACAACATTTGAAGCACGAAGACACTTGCGTGCATTTCAGACGTGATATTCGACGATGGAAAAAGCTAAGAAATCGCGGTCGGAAGAGACTAGGAAAAGGAAAAGAGAATCTGACCGCGTGAGGAACCGGACAAGAGTCCCAATCGGTCGGGCTTTCACTCGTTGGCGCGAGCTAAAAAGCAGCACTGGATGCAACAGTGATGCTGACCTGGCGATCTTGTTGATGGACTAGTAAGTAAATCTTTCTAAGTTTGTGTGCATTTTATTTTGTGATTTCACCGGAATGAATAGAGAGTCTCTGCAACGGCGATAGATTGAAGAGCGCGTCCGAGTGAAGACTGCCCGCGCGCCGCCACAAGAGACACTATGTATCCATGACACTGATAGCAGCGGACACGAGCGCTCAGGTTGAGTTCAAAAACACATTTTAGCGCTAGATCTCTTATTTAAAGGCACACTATGCAAGATTTGCACCTTAATATAACAGCTTCAAAGGGGTATCAGCCGTGAGTGCAGAGACCAGTCTATGGCAGACGCTCTGCGTGAGTGGCATTTACGACAGTAACGTTAAATACAAGTACTTCACAGCGACTCTAGGGGTCGCTGTTTGACAAAAACGGAATTCCTGCATAGTGTGCCTTTAAGTTGAACAGAGAGACAGCTATACCATGCACATATTCCATATTGCACAACACTTATTTGCTCCAAATGATCTTATTCTCCTAAGAAAATATGTTGTTGTAACTTTCAACAACCATAAACAAATATAATTTAAATGTGCACTCCACGATAAAGCAGCACAGTATTTATACGACACTTGTTCAATCTGTTATAAGTGAATTCCTTTCACACCACTCCACTAATCTATCCATACAACACTGATGAATACTAGAATCATCTTCAATCCCTGGAAAAAAAAGACTGAATATGTGTTTATTTAATTTGGTTAAAAAATGAATAAAACAGCTTGGATGCCAGCCGAACTTAGCCCCGCCCACAACATTTGAGGATGGGAAGTTTGGTCTGGACTTGATCCGTTGTGAAGCAAGTATGCCCAAACCAAAGCTGTTCGGACCAATCAAATTGTCAGGGCTGGCTTTATATGATGATGGACAGATGATCAACCGTAACGTAATCATCCACGTCACCAAAGAGCGCTTGGGTTGAATTGGTTTACAACAAAGAATGGCTGCCGCTGGAGAATTTAGATGTGTAGATTCAGCCATCGCGTCTGTTATAGAATATGTAGACAGCGCATTCATTTTAAAAGATGAGCATGAACCGCGATCCAGGCATTTGTCGATCCAATTGAGTGCATTTTTTTTCCTGGTTCGGTTGAAACGCCCCATAATCACAGCCCAATGGACCAGTATCAGACTCACATTCTGACTAGAATCTGAGTATGACGACGTCAGGCTATAAAACAGGAGGAAGGTGGCTTAAAAAACTGGGCTTAAACTGTAGACACTAATATGATATGCATACATCATAAAAACGTTTTGTTTTTATTTAAGACAAGGGTGATCTATTTCATTATTAGTAGTATATATATATGTATTGTTATTATTATTATTATGATTTATAAATGCTCCTTACACAGTTAGAGCTGTGACTGTTTGCCAACACAGGAAACATTCTGTTGTTTCCATGGCTGAACTGTCACAGGATCCTTGTATACAGAGCAGGGTGATGGTCTAGCTCAAGATAAAAGTGCACCCTGTCAGCAGTGCCTGTCCTCTCCATGCAAGCCTGGACATTTTTGTTTCACCTTATCAGATACAGCAGTCCTGTGTGTGTGAATGGCACTTATTTGTGTACCACAGAGAGAAAGACTGGCGGAGCGCTCTAATATGATCAACTCCCATACCTCACACTGGAGCTCATTACATACGCACCCAGGGACACGTGTTTAATATATCAAAAATCTCAATTATACCACCTAATTGATATCCGTATTTGCTTAATTGGTCAATTTCATTCACCCCCACCCCTATGCATGAAAGAAGTGTCTCACATGAGGTACTAAAGCATACACTACTAAAGCATACACTTCCTTTTTTTATTTTTAGTTTGAACGAACAATTTCTCTCTTTTAGTTCTGCATATTGGAAAAGATAATACATGCATTCTCATCAACTTAGGCTCAGACTGACTGTGAAATTAAACCAATCACCAAAGCAATTACAGCAGGGGAGGAGAGGGTCAGATCGATAGCAGCCCATTATGAATAGCCGATAAAGAGAGAGAAAATACCCAGGATTCAGGGAATCCCTGAATGTCTGATTGACTGATTGCTAAGCAGAGGATTCTACAGCAAAACGTTAAATGGCATCAACATCTCCATGCAGACAATGGGCAGGTTTTAACTTTTAGCTTTAGCTTGTGGAGGTTTGGTTTGTTTTCTACTATTTTCCTATTTAAGTTGATTTTAAAGTCCTCCTGTAGTCAATAATTGTATCCCTTAAAACTCATCTTTGATCGCCAAAAGGACATATTTAAACATTCTTTCCTGTGAAAAGAATTCTTCATGCCTTATAGCTTGAATGTAACTCAACACCCTTGCTTCATTTAGACTATGTTATCAAACAGCTAACTATGTTCTCAGTCTGCCATAACTCAGTCTGCCTTCTAACAATCATCAGAAACGGTTTGAACAACTCAGAACTTCAGCGGAGAAAGGCATATAGTTCATCATAACATCGTAATAAACATCATACACCTGCTATATTGCTAAATCTACCCGATTTTTCATATCAACAAAAAATATACCAGGACAAACTGGCATTTCTCGAGACCCCCCCTGCTAGTTTGCCATTAATAATATGCTAAAGCCCGCCGGCACGTTGACGTGATGCGTTTTTGAGACTGTCTTTTTTTTTCACTGCAGTTTTATGGAGGAAATACTCTACAATGGTGTTGACTTATGAATTTGCACATACAGTAGTTTGTCTTCAAGCACATAAAAAACCCCACATAGACATATGAATAACATTAAAAACTTGATTTTCACCACAGGGGGACTTTAACAGGGGACTAGTATTTAAAAGAATATAGTGCGTCCAATAGTCCAGTGTTCATCATCAGTTACATCACAACTACCTTTATTTCTGCATGAATTAATTCTTGTAAGGTTTGCAGTGAAGTACTGTAGAATAACATTTCTCCTCCTCTATGGCCTAATCCTGCGAACAATGACCCAGGCCAAAGCCCTGTACACTGGCTTTCATCTCCTCTGTGTAGATTCACCCACCATTATTGATTCCTTATTGACCTGAAATGTTCTCCGCTTCAGCCTGCACTCTTTTTCTCTACAAACCCTTCAGCTGAATGTAAGAAATGCAAGTCTGAGGCATTGATTTTTCTTTCTTTCTTCCTTTCTTTCTTTCTTTCTTTCTTTCTTTCTTTCTTTCTTTCTTTCTTTCTTTCTTTCTTTCTTTCTTTCTTTCTTTCTTTCTTTCTTTCTTTCTTTCTTTCTTTCTTTCTTTCTGCATCCATCCATCCATCCATCCTATCCATCTATCTTTCCTTTCACTTTATAGAAAGGTTATTCTGTGGTTCTATCTCAAGTGTAAATAAAAAGAGTGATTTTACCTTGGATCACAAAAAAAAAAAACAATATGCCATTGTGTGTAAAAGTTGTTCAGGTAACATCGAGACAGTCTGTTGCTGAAAGCCAAGTCACGCTTTGTCACACAAGTCACAATCCATGGAGCTGGTTTAAACAGATCCAGATCGATCCATAGAGAGATTTGGACTTTTTAGATGCCCTCTTGTACGGCTCTATTCGACAGTCACATCATCTAATTACTTTTGACTGTAGGTCAAGGTCACTGCCCTTTACTACCCACTTTTGTATACGTACTTGCAAGATACGCAAGACAAGGTCACAGGGATGGAAAAACAACTGTCTTACTGATTGGTATCACATGCAAATAGAGTGTAATAGAAATGAGATAATTATTCATTCCTTTCAACTAATTAGATCCAAGTCACACTGGACCAGTGGATCTGGAGAGTTTCTATCCGCCAGCCCTCTGGAGTTAAAAAGAATGAAAGAACTAAAAAGAAATCAACTCGAGAGGGAAATTCTCTCAGGATGTTTCAGGTCTCAGATTGTTTGTACTTTTATTTGTTTATTTGTTTGTTGGCTTATCTATTCATTTCATTATTATTGTTTTCCTTTTTCTATTTTTCTTTTATTTCCCAGTTGAGGATTAAGTTTTAAATGGTTTCAACTCTTCTTTTGATCTCATTTAGAAAAAGAATAAACAAGAAAATAAAAGCCCTTGAAGTTATTTTAACAATAACACATTTTCTTGCATATGCCATGATATCTGCGCAGTTGTGCTGGATCTAAACGTACGTGTAAAGTGAGCAAGTAAACTAAACATGAATTTCGGCATATCGTACACATTTGGTCTTTTGTATTTGTTTGTTAAACTAACACATAACATACGTTCAGCTCCTCTTTTCTACCTCCTCGTTTAGATACAGTCCTTGAAATAGAATATGTCATTTCCTTTTTTTTCTGCTTTGATGAAGACGTACTGTGTAAATAGGGTTTGACTGTCTTGGTAATCATTTCCATTGAGTGGAGGGTGCTCTGGATAAATAGGTCCTAATTTGTGAGAGGTGTGCAGGCTGAGCTGACAGAGGCTGCCAGCCCATATTACCAGCGCTATTCTCGGCAGAACGAAGGAGAAACGTCTGTCTGATCTCTGCCGTTCGCTTCACAAAGCGCTGGAACTGCCGACCAGTTACGGCCTTTGCTAAAATACACTTTCACCAGGCAAATATGATGGTGACCTGGGATCAACTACTGCAGGCTTTATGATTCAGTCACACGTTCACAGTTACAGATTCAGTTTTGTGCCATCAGTAAAATCCAGAACCAAAACGTGTGAAACCAATTCAATTCAATTCAATTCAATGAGCTCACCTAAACAAGATAAAGTCAAATTTTTGTTTTGAGATTTGCTGGACCTGTGGCCTATAGTGTTTAGTGTTGGTTTTCTAACACGGCGAGCCTTGGTGCTCATGTCCGAAATGTATGGTTGAGTCTGGTCCTATCATCTACGCATCATATCTTTCTACTACTTTCTTTCCAATACGCCACCTATATTATATATAAATATAAAAAAAAAACGTTTTATTTTTTAGAAATTTTGTAAAAATTAAGTTTCTTTACATGGAGCAATTGAGCAATTCTAAGGAAAATCACACAAATTAAGTGTTCAAATCGATGATGCACAAAATAAAATGCATAAAAACTGTCGCAAAGATGGAGCTGTCAAATGTGCTGATATTTGAACCGTCGGCGCTACCGCTGGAAAGGAAAGGCCCTTGATGCACAACCCTGAACAATGGAAGTGATTGTGATTACGGCACAATGATAAGATCAGTTAAAGCAGCGATAACACAGATTTCTCTTCGTCGTTTTTATGACATTTTCATTTAGTCTCTTAATCCACGTCCTATGGGCAGTAATTAAAGCACGTGCTTGGTGAGCTCTTTCCTGGAGTGAGGGAGTATTACATTCTGACCTTTCCAGATAAGGATCCACACACAGGATTTCTAGTGCCGTACTTCAAGTGGTGCTTCTGAAGATGCCAAAATTGATTTATTCCCATTACCGGGGTGCTAGTTTTGGTGTGTGCAGTGTTTAGAAAGATGCTATTCTCTGGTAATTTACTCCACTCCAGGACTTTGTAGGTCACACATAGCCTTTGTTTTTGCATTAGTATTTTGCCCTTTGTACAGTCTTCACAGTACTAATAATCATTTAAAGAGAGTAGAGATTAACAATACACTGCCATTTAAAAGTTTGTGGTCAATTTGTATTATTTTTATTCAGAAAGGCTGTATTAAATTGATCAAAAGTTACAGCAAAGACATGCTACTAAGAAATGTATCATGTTTTCCACAAAAATATTAAAGGTACACTATGTAACACATCATCAATAGTAAATACATCATCAATCCTTCTGGTTTTCGCAGGAAATTGCATTCATACGACACTCGTGCGCGTCTTGTCATATCCATAAATAGAGAAACGTTGCTCCAGCTACTTTGGTGTGGGAGTGGCATAGGTTGGTTTTTATTACTGAACAGGTGAGTAAGGTATTTTATTGAAATGATAAATTGCCTTATGTAGCTCTCTAACAGCTCTCTTTATTGTAAAGCATTATCTATTGTGAAGAGTAATTTCATTAAGGTCATTGTAGCGCTGTGCTAGAATTTAATTCCAAGGAAGTACTGTGTCTATTAATGGGTATTTCTACAGATAATGTCTTCAGCTATAGTCAGCTTGAGATCCTTTCCAATCCTAGTGAATGTTTATAAGCAGTAGGAAAAACATATTCATCCGCACAGAAATGCAGAGCCGAAGCACAACCAAAACCATGTTCTTCCGCAAAATGCATGCAGGTTTGTTTTTTAACCACTAGAGGGCCACAAGGTACATAGTGTACCTTTAAGTAGCACAACTGTTTTCAACATTAATTATATTAAAGGTTGTATCAGTGATTTCAGGCCCAAAAATAAATGATCACATTCATCTAACTTTTCCTAACGATCCACTAGCTGCCCGCCCCATAAGCAGGCTGTCAAAAAACCGCGTCTCTCTAGGCAGCCTAGGCTCTGAAATCTGCACACAAAAACTTTGGGGTACAACCACTCAAAACCAAAATAAACAGTGTTCCAACCAATCACCGACAGGGGCGGGTTTTGCTCCGACTTCGCGTCCAGCCATGCCAACCCAACCGCACAAGCGCAAAACCTCACAACACCCGCCCCTGTCGGTGATTGGTTGGAACACTGGTTATTTTGGTTTTGAGTGGTGGTTGTACCCATTTGTTTTTGTGTGCAGATTTCAGAGCGTAGGCTGCCTACAGAGACGTGTTTTTTTTTTTTTGGCAGCCTGCTTATGGGGCGGGCAGCTAGCGGATCATTAGGAAAAATTAGATGAATGTGATTATTTATTTTTGGGGCTGAAATCACTGATACAACCTTTAAGAGCACCAAATCAGCTTATTATAATGATTTGTAAAGGTTCATGTGACACTGAAGGCTGGAGTAATGGCTCCTGAAAATTCAGCTTTGTCATCCTATGAATTAATTACATTTTGAAATATATTTAAATAGAAAACATTTATTTTAAATATTAATAATATTTTACAATATTACTGTTTTTTAAAGTATTTTTGATCTAATAAATGTAGCCTTGGTAAGCATAAAAGACTTATTTCAAAACCGTTCTAACATATCTTACCGACCCACAATGTTTGTACTGAAATTGGTACTATATTGGGTATGAACATGACTCCTAATGGAGTTCTGCCAATAATTCAATTTTGATATGTATTCTTGTCCACGATGTGGAGAAGTGCGTTTTCCCTCCAATACATATGTGCTTTTCCTGCTGGAAAGAGTTATAAAGACAATGAAAAATCCACCACAATCGAGGCCTGTTCATCAGGGAGTTGTTTTATTTCTACAAACTCCATCATCTCTATAATGCTTCACTAATTTGTTTTGACTTTCTTGAATAGCTCTGAGTGGGAGAGCGACTTTAACACGACCCAGCTCGAAAGTTCAGTTTCTCCTGCGTGATTTGCTCATACAAATGAAATGTGTGGTTTGGGTGACAACAGAACCCCTCACGTTTCGACAGAGCGTTGTGTAGAATTCCAAGGGGTTTGACGCTGCCCGGCCAACATTTGTGATCCAATTCAATTCAGATGGAATTCATTTCAGCAAACCAGCCCTCATCACATGCGCTAAGAGTGACAAAGAGCTTTTGAGTAACTGGGGAATTAATAGAAGGTGGTAAAAGGCAAAGGAAAAAAAGGAAAGGAAAATAGATTTTGATTGACAAACACAGGATGCAATTAGTAGAGTGTCTGAGTGAGCGAGTGAGAGGGAGAAAGTGAGAGCACTGATGTGTATCCGTGCTCCGGTGGTGGAGGGGAATGCTGACTGGAGACTCTTGTGTCTTCTGCCATATGGTCTCCTCATAGCTCTGCTCCGTACCCGAGCCCACAGCTACGCACAAGCCGCACCGTTTCAAGTGGAGGTTACACACAAAAAACACACACCATCTGACTGATGTTTTGCATCCTGATATATCAAAACTATTCATGCATCTGAGGTATCACCCATTTTCCCCTGAGGGAACTGTCGACGAGTCTACCGAGCAGTTGTTAAAGAAATTTAGGGGGAAACTCAATTAAAAATTATGGTGATGAACAACACTAGTGGTTGCATTGAAAGCGAGCTCATTTATCTCAAGTGCGATGTGTTATTAATGAGTTTTTTGAGTTTTTGTTTACACTCCAGAGCTCAGTGTAAATAAATGAAGGACTGTATCTGTGGTTGGTTTTGAGGTTGACGGGGTCAGACGGTCAGGGTGAGGCCTGCAGCAGGGCTTTGTCCTCTCATACCTTTGGATCTGTGTAATTGCTGAGCTGACCTGCTGAAAGGAAGTCCGTTCACCCTCCCTTTTTATAGAGCAGCACTGCAGGCTCGTGTGCCAGTGATGGATAGTTAGTTAGTCTGGAGCCAGGGGCCGACACTAGGCAAGGTGGGATCTCGTCAAGGGCCTGCACCTCTACGCCAGCTCTCAAGCCCTTAGACCAGTGTCCTCATTAACACACAGTCAGGGTTTGGCCTACATCTTACTGCAACCTGCACTGTAGCTTTCCCTGGACATCAGAGGCGTTTAGCTATGAGATGAGTTCACTTCTAAAGAGACCTGTATGGTTTTAATCAATGATATTCTTGCAAAGCAATGTCATTTGAAGATCCTTTTGATTCTGGTAGTTAGAAACGCTGTTATGAAATTAAATTGTCCTGTTATTTCTAAACGTTGTTGTTACATAAATGCATATACCATCTGTAATACACAATGGGGTCATGTGGCATAGTGGGAAAAAAAGTTATAGTGGTAACTGAAAGGTTATTGGTTCAGACCCACTGTGGGATGGTTTTTACATTGTGTCATTGAGAAAGACATGTTAACCACTTACACTTAGTGTACTGTTGTTCACTTTGTATAAAACTCACTTTAGGGAAAAGGCTAGGGCCTGAAACTTCAACAAATAGTCGGTGAAAAGAGGTGTTAAACTAAATATTATGGCTACACTGCTGTAGGTTATATGCACGAGGCTGCAGGCAGTCACAGCCATGATGATATAGGGCCATATCGCACGACTACAAGTTGGATTTTATACAACAGTTTGACGGCTCAAGTGTGTAAAGAAATAAGAAACAACAATGGAGTGTCCTTAAAACCCCTCTTTTGTGCTGAACTGCTTCCTTCCGCCACGGATAAAAATCTCAAGTTGACAATTTAACAGTTGATCCCACCCTCCGTTACTAATTGTAAAATGTCACTGTAGAACTAGCAACGAAGGAACTCTGAGTTGCTTCATTGAAGCTTATTGTATTATGCAGAGGAGAGTGTTATAAAAGATAGAGATAGACTTAGCGAAAGTATTACCTGCATCTGATGTAGCATTACTTCTTGGGGTCAATTTATATTCACAATAAAAAATCAGTTTGAATGTCCAATGAATGAGGAAAGTGATATATTTGTCTTTGTATCATTTTAACAGTTGAGAGGATTTCCCATGACATCACTAGTCAATGCATTTGTCTTATAAGGTGTTGTTTAAAGTAGAAAATAGTGTCATTGTTTACAACCTTGTTTCAGTCCCCTTTAATATAAAAGTCTTTGCTAGTGACTCACTCATAAAGACAGTTCTCTGCCGCCATCTGATGGCATAATGATGTATTTCACTGAAGTCAAAATCATAATCACTAACAGACCCTTTCTCAATACCAAATACGGCATATAATTTATATAAAATGAAATATGATTTATTGAACAATAATAGCCATTATAAAAGTATAAGAAGTTTGTACATTAGGGAATAAACAAGCAAACAATTCTGTCAAAAATACCAAAGCAGCGCTCTAGTTAGTACAGCACTTAAGTAAAAAAAAAAAAAGTTATGAAATTTAACTTTGCCATTAGCCAAATCGATTTGCTCTGGAACAAGTAATCGATTAATAAGACCAAAGATTGCCCGTTTGATATGACGACAAAACAAATTATATCTCATGCTTAACCACATAAGCAGCACATTTCCGAAGGGCTGGCCGAGATATAGGCTAGCTGTTCTCAGCGGGTACATGAGAGCTGAATGGCCGCTGATGGCCTGGAGCTCACATCTTCGAAAACATCTAAACCAATTTTCTAATAGCCAGTATGTTTATATATAAATTGCATATTTAAGGTCTAAACAACTAAATTCTTACCCCCAAAATCTCGTAAAACTATTCTGTGTATTTATAACAGTAACACAGTATAACAGTAGTACTTGTAAACGTATAGTGGGTTTGCTCCTCCGCCATTGACGCTCACTGTGAGAAATGCTGTCTAGATCCGACAGAAAAAAGCGGAGTGATACAAATTGTGAAACTGTTTCCATGTGATATAAGTTGATGTGTAGAATGTAAATGAAAGTGTCTGCTTTTAATATTACTCAGTATTTACCCACATAGCCACATGACAGGCTAAATGTGGATGTCCATCTCTACAGGAATGCTCGTGGGTTGTGCCCATGTTTCCGTGTGATAAGTCTGTACCTTTGATGTTTGTTTAGGTGTATATGAGTTATTAAAGGAATCATTTGGCACACTCTTTCTCACTTCCTCTCTCCCTTCTCGCACTCACAGTTACATGCAGTGCAGCCGTTGAAGCAGAAAATATTGCTGTCTAGATATTTGTCCTGGGGCTGATAGAGAGGGCATTGTCTTGGGACTCTCTCCGGCCTCCGAGCTCATAGTTGTGCATGGCAGCTGCAAAGTGTGCTTTGTTATGTGTCTAAGGATTGGGGTTCAAGACCTTGCTTTTTCTTGAAATACTAGGCAGATCAGAGGCGCACATGTTCCTAGGGGACCAGGGGTCAATGCTTCTCTGTCCAATTTTTCTATATTATTTATTTATTTTGATTCCCATGCTTTGTATCTCGTCTTCCCACAGCTTGATTTTCCAGGCCAGACCCTCAGACTGCCCTGCAGTGTACACGGCCCCAGGGGCTTTTCTCTCTCCTATTGTTCTCATTATCCAAAACACAGTATTTAACCTACAAACATTTCAAGTAAAACTGGGAACAGCTGTCACATTAGTGGGAGACAGCACTGGCAGTAATAACCAAAATACTGTAATTGAAGCTGTGATGTAATGCGAGCGCGGACAGAATAAACAATAGACTTACTTTTGTTTGTTGTCCTAGGCTGTTAAACAGTAGTGAGTTTTCCCTCAAGATAACTGGTGCAGTTATTTCGCTCAACAGCGTGCTGAGGGATGTGCTACAGGAAGTGAGGCTCCGGTCTGTTTGTTAGCATCGATGTTGTCGTTGTGTGGGCACTGCCGGCATACATGGATCTTTTTCTCTCACGCTGCCACTCTATCTCTCTCTCTCCCTGTTGCTTTCTGGCTTTCTTTCTCTGCAGGCCTCTAAACTGTAGCAGAGGGTTTGTGTCATTTTGCGCTGCAGTGTTTAGTGGAGGAGCATGTTAGCAAGCATGAGGGGTGGCATCTGGCAGCAGATGAGGATGCCACAATGCTGCATGTGAGCTGTGCTAAATATAAGTATTATGTCATAAAATTTGTATTTAAGAAAATGGACTGTTACTGGAAACATTTATTGAGAAAATAAAACAAAATAAAAATAAAGAATTTATTCAAACATGGAATAATTAAAGTCCCTCTGTGGTGAACATCAAGCTTTTTTATGTTGTTTACATGTCTATGTGGTGTTTTTAATATGCTTTATGACAAACCATGTGCAAATTCATAAGTCAACACCATTGCTGATTATTTTCTTCTTTAAACTGCAGTGAACCAAAGACAGTCTCAAAATGACGGTCTGAAATTGCTGGTGTTTCTGACGTCACAAACTGTCTTGTAACCAATCACGTCAACAGGTGGATCTCTGAGCTGGTGTGAGTGAGTGGAGGCAGGGTTAATTTGCACATTCATAGAGCCGTGTAAATGAGGCAAGGGTGTAGGGTTACAGTCAAGCTATTGTAAGGCATGCACTTTTAAATAGGCCTATGTAATTTTGGTGATCAAAGAGTTGTTTTAAAGGATATAATTTTTGACTACAGTGGGACTTTAAGACATCAGTAACAGGGTAACTAAAAACAATGTTGTTCTAATAAAGTACATATATTTCAAAATACATTTACAATATCAGCACACCCTCTGGTGTTCATTTTTTTTCGTGCCTTAAAGGGGTGGTTCAGAATTTTGGACATTGATAAATAACACCCAGGCTAACTTGGAAATGAGGCCTGATGTCCAAAATCCTGAACCACCCCTTTAACTAATAGTAAAGCGAAAGAGATGAACGGTTAACACATGCTCTGTGCTGCCATTTTTAACTGTCACGCCACGTTAGACTCAAAACTGTTTGAATTTTGTTTTAAAATGGCAGTTTGAAAGCTGGGAGTTAAAAAAAAAAACAAAACTTCAAGCTTGTAAGCTTGTATAATTGCATTTTTCCACGAACAACTCTCATTGTGTCTTCAGATGAGTATGTTATACAGTATGTGTGTATATAATATATTTATAAATGTATGCTTAAATCTCACAGGATAGCTAGATGCTACAGCGAGTGAGAAACTGAGCTCAGCTTAGCGTCTATTGACACCAATACTTGCTGTCCATTTGCACTGGCAGCCTGAAGAAATATGGCCTCTTAATTGGTGAATCATGACGCGTTGTAGTAGCTGTGATTGCCACCAAAGTGAAACAGTGAGATTATTAGCCATCCCGCAATGAAATTTATTATGATCTACAGGACTCTGTCTGAAGAGACCATTCCACCTCAGCGGGGAAGCAACAACACCGCTCTTATTAGTCATACTTCACTAGCTGTCAACAGCCACAAAGGCGACTCGTGATTAAAAATGAACACGCCGCTTGTTCAGGACGGTCTCATGTTTGGTGTCATGAGCGAAATGTTGTGTTATTTGTGTGCTTTATTTGATGGAGCAGTTTTGTGGAAAGACAACACTTTTGACATGTCTGTTAATTTTCATATTGCGGAGAGAGAAAAGACGGACCGAGATGATAACTGCAAATAAATCAGTGAGCGAACTGAATTCTCCCTTTCATAATTCTGTGGAAAATATGGTGAATGAAACACCCATTACAGAGAAAATGTAAGCCCTTTGTTCTTAAGCATTCACTTCTTTGGATATTTCCCTGGATGGAGTCGTAGATTTGCTGGGCCGGAGTTACCCAGATGAGACAAACAGGAATTAAAACGCCATATGCTTGGAAACGCTACCTCGGCACTGCTCAAATGCCTCTGCAATTTCTATCAGTTTAAAGAGGGAAATCTTCAGAGCACCTTAACCATTTATATATTTTCATCCTGCTCATTTGTTTATTTGTTCCATCTCACTCCCTGTCATGTTCATCAGTTTTGCAAAGACAACCTGCCTTGTTTTTGTAGCCTGATGCTGTTTGGTTATACAGTAACCATGTAAAAATGCACTGAAATGCCAATGTTTTGACCAAAATTCATCTCCATCAAAGGTCCTGAGAGAGTGAGCCCCTGACAATGAGTTCACACCGGCAGGTTTCAGCGGGGTTAGATGGCTTGGAGCCTGGGAGCCCCTTCTTTGATTTGTAAAGCCGATGAGATGTTTCTTATTTGGAAGCCTGGCTCAATCTCAATCTAGCGGTGCATTAGAGGTGCTGTTCCCCTACGCCCCACCTAGCTCAGTTAATTGTGTGTTTTCAACCCGCTGTCGGAGGCTAATTTAACTATAGATTGAAATGAAACAGCCCTGGCCTCACATTTTCTGGCAATCAAGACTCCAATTTGACTGTGTTTTCTCAGCAGACATTAATGATTCCAAAGCTAATACTCATTGTTTGAGGTGACATAGCAGCCCTGGCATTTACTTAACCTTTTGTCTTATGTACAAGTCTAAGTCAATGCAGAATCTACTCTTAATTAATATCTTTTCTTCTCTCTGCCAACATTCATTTCTTGAATATTCAGGGGACAGTTAAAGTAGACAAAGGCGGATAATTCAAAGATAAAGAACGCCAAGAACATTTTATTTAATCTCCCCCAAAAAGAGAAACTTGTTTCTTTCTTTTATACATTTTTGTGATTTTCAGGCATAATTAACACTCAGAGCAGCTTCTTGGATATGTTGAAACCACACTAACAAAGAACAGCTCGGGTCACCTTGAACCTTCAACTGCTGTTATGAACCTGGTCAAAAAACAAAACGCTGTTTCTGTAGTTAAATCCAAGTCATTGATCTGTTAATAATTGAATCAGTGTTTTTATTATTAAAAAAGAATGAAGTTCAAATAAAATAAAATTGAAATATTAATGTCATAAATATAAAAAATGAGAAATGTTGCCTAGCCAACTAACTGAAATAAGTTGCAGTACTAAAATTACTAAAACTAACTGAAAATAAAAAACAAGACATCTATAACAATGACAACAGTACATTATAAAGTCACTAACATGTATATGTACTTAAATAAAGCTAATTCAAAATATTAATAAATACTATAATACTAAAATAACACTGGTTAGCTTCAGCTATACAAATAATAATAATTATTATTTTTTCTTATTGAAATTGAGTTTTTAGTTGATCCATATAAAGTCACCGAAAATGTTTCTGAAGTCTCTAAAGGATTGCTTTTTGAATCACATTCATAATGATTTTGTCTACATGCTACTGAAGATAAACCAATTGGAGCTCTGCATATGAGGTCTGCCAGTGATGTAATAATGTAGGATAAACAAAGAGGAAAACACTGAGAGCACAGCAGCAGTCTCTGAAGACATGAAGTGCTTTCATTCTCATTCCCTTTTTTATGCAAACATGATATTTCCTTCTATATTTTGAACCCTTTTTTATGACAATCAAATATATCCCATGTTCATCTCTCTTCTCTCTCTCTCTCTCTCTCTCTCTCTCTCTCTTCTCTCTCTCTCTCTCTCTCTCTCTCTACTCTCTCTCTCTACTCTCTCTCTCCTCTCTCTCTCTATATCTCTCTCTCTCTCTCTCTCTCTCTCTCTCTCTCTCTCTCTCTCTCTCATTCTTTTCTGCTAAATTCCTCTCTCCCTTCCAGATAGGCCCCTCTGTGTACATTATCCAACATACACACGGCGTGCAAGTTGCACGGGTGTTTGAAAAGTGTGACAGAAATCATTTATTATTCTGCGATATTCAGAACAAATAAGGTTATGAGGCAGCAAAGCAAGCACAGGGCCTTGAGCTCAGAGGCTATTTGATTTGTCACAGGCCTGTTTTATCTCTCTCTTTCTCTCTCTCTCTTTCTCTCTCTCTCGCTCTCTCCCTCTCTCTCTCGCTGTCTCTTTTCTTCGCTATTCCTCTCCATGAAGGTTCCCAGCTGAACTTGGTTGAGGTCAGTGTCCGGTCAAATGGAGTCGGGCCTGTGCGTCTGTGGGGGTGCAGATGAAGTGGTCAGCAGTGTGACAGTTAGCGGGGATTCTGACAGCCCCAGCTCCAGTGTGGATTAGAGGTGAGGAGAGCAGACAGAGAGGGTGTGTGTGTGTGTTGTGTGTGTGTGTGTGTGTGTGTGTGTGCTCTGAAGCATTGGAGTAACAGAGGGCCTAGCCTAATAGTGAGGGGAAGTCTGACTAATTTCTGTGAATCTGTGCTTCAAACTGCGTGTTTAATTTAATTGGCTAAAAAAATATTCATTGAATATTTTACATCTGTACTCCACCACATGGTCCATAACATCCTGGCATGGCATTGTATATGCTCAAATACATCCAACATGTACGTATACACATATTTGTTATAATAACATTTAATTTAATTTGCAATGCAGTTTACAATACTAATATTCATTTACATCAGCAGTTTTTGTTTGTTTTAGTAAATAGCTATAGGCTATTTAAACATGCTAAATCAGTTTTTTTTTTTCTGTATGTTTAAATACATCGTTTTTATATTATTAAAAACAACTTTGTTGTCTTTGTGTCAAACACTGACGTCATAACTATACACTATTGTTCAAAAGTTTGGGGTCGGTAAGATCCAGCGTTTTCTAAAACTTTTTTTCTATTTAAAATGTCATTTTTTCCTGTGATGGCAATTTTCAGCATCATTACTCCAGTCTTCAGTGTCACATGATCCTTCTGAAATCATTCTGATATGCTGATTTGCTGCTCAAGAAACATTTCTTATTATTATCAATGTTGAAAACACTTGTGCTGCTTAATATTTTTTCAGGATTATCTGATGCATAGAATGTGCATAAGAACAGCATTTGGAATAGAAATCTTTTGTAACATTATAAATGCCTTTACTGTTGCTTTTGATCAATTTAACACATCCTTGCTGAAAAGTTAATGGTTACCTTTATTTTGATGGTCCACTTTAGACATTCTACTAACTATAAGTAACTTTGTTATTCTCATTAGCGTATTAGTTGACAGTAGTAGACTGTTAGGTTGGTCAAGGTTTTAGTCGGTAGAATAAGTTGACGTAGAGTTGCAAAATTATAGTCAGTAGAATCTGTTGAGGTCCATCAAAATAAAGTGTTAGCAGGTATTAACCAGACGGTCTACTAATACTCTACTGAGAGTTAGATGACATGTAGTTGCAAACTTACTTATAGTTAGTAGAATGCCTAAAGTGGACCATTGAAATAAAATTGTTAATTTGTCCCCTTTTATTTCTGAAAAGATATGTTTTTTTTTAAATCAGTGAATTGCTAACCATTTGAACCTAACGATTAATTGAAAAGATCAGACTCAAAAGTACAATTTGCTCACAAATCAGACATCGATGTAGCCCGGCTTCATGAATGTGCTCAGTTTCTCTCTGTGAGGTGTAGCAGAGCCCGAGTCAGAGCATTGATACATGCTCCAGCGTGTGTAATCTCACATAAGGCCATCAGAGATTAAAATGGCGGGATAATTACGGCAGCACAGGAGATTCCCGCTGTGTTTGCATACACGCATGGGATTTGTAAGCTGTGCATTAGCCGCACGGTGTGGGACACCACTGAGAAGGTAATTTAAGGAGAAAATTCCACCGGATTCTCTCTCCCGATATCATTACCCGTCGTATATGCTCTATCACGTCCGTGCGTCGCTAACCCCGCGCTGTAGATGAACACCATAGCAATTAATTGTTCTGGGCTTGGTTTTATAGCTTGTTCGTTGACCGAAGCTCAGGGAATGGTTTGTTCTAGCCATTGGTATCTAAATTAAATTGTCTTTATCTCCTGCTAGTGAAAAAGGGAAAAAGGGGGGAGGAAATTAATTTGTTAGATCAAAAAAATATTTAATTTTACAACACATCAAACAAACTTTTATTCAGTCAGGGTGCACTGCAGCGGTCCTTTTTTCTTAATTAAGAAAGCATTCTATTATTAAACCACATGAAAAGAAACATCAATTCAAACAGTACAGTCATGTTCGACTACTACTAATCTTTTGGTAATTATTTTTTAATTGAATCTTTTGAACACAAAAGCCCTGAGCAGATGCTTGTATTACTTGAATCCCTCATCATACCCAGTGCTATATGTGCAAAGATGATGCTCTTCCGTGTGTGAGCAAAGGGAAAGGAGTTGAAGAAAAAGAAAAGGAGAATTAAAAACTAGAGGATGGAGAACGGGGGGGAGAGACGAGACCCGTGGCACCCTGAAGAGTTGGAAACTTCTGCATAAACGAAAAGCTCAGCAGCGAAACTTCTTTAGATGATCACAGACATGCACAATGGTGTGCGCACAGGGCCTTGTTGCTGTTTCGCTGATACGTACGGTATTTTTAAAAATGAAGAGGACAAGGTGGTTCTAATTTAAGCGCAGATCTGTGATTTTTACCTCGTGTATCCCTTCTCATAGGTGTAAAAAAAAAAACCTTGGACAAGTGTTTGCCTTCAAACTTTGAGTTTAACGGAATGCTGATTCATCAAAGTTTGTGATAAATCTTGTGGAAACATGCTTTAAAAAAGTATTAGCCAATCCTGATGCGAAGTTGGAAAGGCTTTGGGAGGAAGCGGGGGAAAAAAGATGTTAAAGAATGGGAAAGCTTGATTTTTTTGACAGTTGATATGCTCCCGGTGTGGAAATTTGTGAAGTGCACTCTAAGACTCTTCAAAGTACTTAAGGCGGTTGGTGGAGATGCAAAGAGGGGCTTATGAAACGGGACTTTATGTGTCTGGACAGTTCTAAAGAGACATCCTTAAAAGTATGCAGGAACCCGAGTGGCAATCAGGCCCAGCCCAGTGCCAGATAAACCTGGGCAAATCACATTAAACACGCGTTATGCATGTGGCTACAAGGATGGCAAGCAACAAAATGGCTTCTACGCCGGCTCAGACGCACACTGCATCAAAAGCTGTCAGCATAATTTCTGACAAACATGATTTACTGTACCAGACGCACACACACATACAAACAGATCGTAGAAATGTCTCGCATCCACGCTATATTCACCAGCTGGTAACAATGACCGTTACTCTCTTTAGAAGCTTGAATGGCGTTTGTAGGCAGATTAGAGGTCAGTTTGAAACCTGAGAGAGATGTGTTCCTGTGTCCTTTAATCAGGCCTCTCAACAGCAAGAATGCACTGTTTTCTTCTTATTGGCTGCCTTAGGTGGGTTCTTGCAGGTTTCAAAGCAAAGGACTTCTTTAAAAGCCAATGTTAGTTAAAGTCCCCATGAATTCAAAATTGACCATATACTTACTTTGTTTGCCTAAATTGATCGTTTTGTGGTGAACAATTCATCCATGCAAGTCAATCCACACAAAAAAATGTTTTGGCTTCGTAATCTTTAATCAAAATCTGAAATTTCCCCTCCCCTCTGCATTGGAGGACCTTCCCTGATGACGTAGGTTGAACGGTTTGGGTGTCTGCTTAACATCCCTAATCACGCCCCTCCAACTGACAGTAGACAGGCTGAATGAAAACACCTACTTTTCTAGATCCAATCAGGTGCTAGTTGGAAAAAAAGCCACGCCCACTATTTTGCCTCATTTAGTATTCCGTTTCTCTCGGAAATACGTCACAACACTGGAAAAAAGTCGTTTGCAACTTCCGGTTCATGGGGACTTTAAAGAGACCTTACTATATGTAAGCAGGAACAAAGAAAAAGAAAAAGAGAGAAGAGAGAGAGCGAGGGATTTTTTTAGCAGAAAGACGATGATAAATAAACAATTACATGAATAACCTTCTGAAAAGTCACCTGTCCTCCATAAGGAGGCTGTCGACAGCTTGTCAAGGGAAATTAAAGGTTTGTCACCATCATCCATGCACAGAGCCAACAGAATGGAGCTCTTAGGAAATGGAAGTGCTTTTGAGAATATAAAAGGTTTTTTATTCAGGATGTGTATGGATGCAGGCGGTGATTTGCAGTCTCTCAAAGAAGTGCAGAAATACTTCAAGTGCAAACCCCCAAAACCATTATTCTCTACCCTAATGTGATTTTAATCAGTGGTGTGAGGTGGACTTCTTAAATGTGGAGGCACAATCCCCTTTCTGGTTTTTGTTTGTTTGTTTGTTTGTTTTTTACTGTAAATTCTTGTTCCAGTTACATTTTGTGGAAAAAAAATTCTTTAGACTATCCAAGAAAATATACAATAATGTTAATATAACATAAAATAAAACTTTGTCACATCAAGCATTTTTTATCTTTTTTAAACAATGCTTCAAAAATAATTACAGTAACCAACATTTTATTACTCTCTGTTGTTTGTCATTTATTAATGTAATTCATTTCAATAAATGAAAAAAGATTTAATTTCATCATTTAAGTTTTTATTTTTTATAGTAAATGCATTTCTAATATATTAAATTAGTTTTATTAGTAGTAGTAGTTGTAGTCGTAGTAGTTTTGGTAATGCCTCACATATTATTTTGTGTTTTTATACCATTTCAGGTTAATTTTGATTTGGACATTGCCGTAAGTGGTAAGTTTTTCTTTTCTTGTTTTTTGGTTGAGTGTACTTTGTGGTTCTTCTCTTTCCACCAGTTTGACCCATTAGTGCAGATTTGCATTTGTTGTGAATATGATATCAGCCAAAACATTAGCCAATGATTGTGCTAAAAGGAGGTACCACCTCCTCTGAAATGACTTTCACCCTGTATTTTGTTGTTGCCCCTCACACTCACAGACGCTTTAGGAATGAAAACTCAATGAGTTCAAGAAAGTGAGATGCTGTCTCCCTCTGAAACTTTATCCATGTCGCTGTTGGACAGTGTTATTTAAGAAAAATGAGTGGTTTACGCACAATTTATGGTCATATTTCATAATATTTATTTTGTTTTACTTTTAGACTCTGTGCCTCCATTTCCTTCCTCAAGAAACCATTCATGGTTTTAATATATAACCATATCAGTTTATCATCATTCGGCACCAGCAAAAATCAATCAATACCATCCAATATTTAATTTCAAGTTTTGAGTTTTAACCATAAAGGTATTACAGAGCGTAAATTGAAGAGGATTTTCATTGCATTCACAGTGGGGGATTTTTGGCATGGTTCACACTGAGAAAAGAGGCCGCGTGCACAGGTTGAGTGGGCAGGTGCTCGGGTTTTGTTTGGGCTCCAGGTGTGCCTGTTTGGATCAGCAGTGCACAGGTCCTCAAGATAAAGTGTAAGCCCCTAGATCACTGAGCCTATGAAAACATGGCATGTAAGATGAGCTTTTACTGTTATTCTGACTTATTTGGGGTTATTACAGTGGCTGTTTTTATTGCAAATAAACAGCTCTGAGCCAGTCATAGAGTTGCATTTGAGTTGTCTATTGAATTACATGGTTCCTGCAGCGTTATTTCCTGTCAAGAAATGCAATTTTTACACACTGTATGATTTAGTTGGTTTCTGCATTGCTGTTTTATTTATAGGTATGAGCTAGACCTGTTCAGTACTTTTGTTATAGGGAAAACAAAACAACTAGTAAACTGCACTAATCAAATTAAAGTGAAAGTGAAACTAACACTGATAAAGAATTAACTGAGCATAAATATATTTATTTATTTATCAAATAAAATAAAAATTAGCACCAAATCACCATATTAGAATGATGTCACATTATGAAATAAATGTTTTTCTCCAAAACACGTTGGACACAATTATTTGGCACCCCTAGAATTTAATCAAATATCTCTGAAGTATTTACATTTTTTTAGCACACCAGGGTGACTAGGAACATGAAATTGTCTAGCTTTGACTTCTTGTTTCACAGGAGTTTAAATATGAGGAAAGACAAAGGCCAAATTCCCTTAATCATCCTTCACAATGAGTAAAACCAAAGAATATAGTTCTGATGTGCATCAAAAGATTGTTGAGCATCACAAAATAGAAAGTGGCTGTAAAAAAAGAGCTAAAAAATTGAAAATCCCCATTTTGACCATCAGGGCAATAATTAGTTCCAATCAACTAAAGATGTTACGAATCTGCCAGGAAGAGGACGTGTGTCTACATTGTGTTAATGCACGGCGAGTAGGAGAGTTTGAGTGGCCAAAGACTCTTCAAGGATAACAGATGGAGAATTGCACAGATTAGTTGAGTCTTGGGGTCAGAAAGCCAATAAAAAAAATCAAACAACCCACCCCATGTTGTTTAGGAGGGTTTCAAGAAAAATCCTCCTTGCTCAAACAAAAACAAACTCCAGCAAATTCAGTTGTCAGACACGACTGGAACTTTAAACGGCACAGGGTTGTGGTCAGATGAAACTAAAAAAAGAGCTTTTTGGCAGCAAACACGCTAGATGGGTTTGGTGCACACAAGGATAAAAAGTACCCCATGTGTACAATTTAATATACCATTGGATCGTTAATGTTGTGGGCATATTTTTTAGCTGGAGGTCCTGGACTTCTTGTTCAGATACATGGCATCAGGGATTCTATCAAATATCAACAGATAAAAAATCAAAACCTGACGGCTTCTGCTATAAATCTTATAATGGGCCGTGGTTGGATCTTCCATCAAGACAACGACCCAAAACAAACATCAAAATCAACACAAAAATGTGTTACGGAGCACAAAATGAAGCTTCGGCCATGACCGTCCCAGTTCCCTGACCTGATGAGTGGAGTGAACTGAAGAGAAGAAGCGCCAACATGGATCTGGGAATCTGCAGGATCTGGAGAGATTCTGAATGGAGGAATGGTCTCTGATCTCTTGCCAGGTGTTCTACAAACTCATCAGATATAGGAGAAAACTCAGAGTGGTTATCTTGGCAAAGGGAGATGGCAAAAAATATTTAATAAAAGGGTGCCAATAATTGTCACCAACGTGTTTTGGAGAAAAACATTTATTTCATAATGTGATCACCCCCCCCCCCCCCCACCCCCCCACACCCACCCATCCATCTTTTAGAAACATTAAAAGATCTTGCTGACCCCAAACTTGGTAATTGTGTGTGTGTGTGTGTGTGTGTGTGTGTGTGTGTGTGTGTGTGTGTGTGTGTGTGTGTCATCATCATACAACTTAGAATCTAAATTCTTTATTTTAATAACCCAGAATGAGAGAATTTACAAATGTGCCATTATTACTGTACTTGTAATACAAGTTTAGTTTTTTGAAACACTCATGACACATTTAACCATCTTATCTCCTGTGTGCCAAATCTAAATACAGAATGGCACACTTTATTCTTGAACATGACCATTTATATTTGAAATTGACTCTAAATGAAAACAGGCAGAACTCCGGATACCCCAATCTGTTTTGCGGAGAGAACCCTTTTCTTCGAATTTTACACTGTGTATTGTGCTTGGATAAAGATGGAGAGAGGGAAAGAAAAAAATCAATAGCGAAGACATTGCTGGAGGCTTACATATTACATTTTGCATAAAAGTCAGACTTAATTTGGCTTTGATCATCATTCCCAAAGATGACTCACTGGAGCCACTATCATTAGCCAATCCTGGGAAAAACCAGACGCTGACAAAGACCAAAGACTTTGAATCACACTGTCTCCTTTCGGCTCTGTTTTTGGATACGGATTTCTGCACGGTGACTGTGAGGATACCTCGATGTTCATTGAAGTGGACACTTCAAGACCTCCCAGAACCATAGCAGAACTAAATGTATGGGATATTTGTAAAGGCCTTATCTTATATAGAGATAGAATTATGCATTCAAATGTTATCAGGCGAGATTGTTCTTTTATGCTTAATTCATTACGATTAAAACAGGAACTGTTCGCTTTATATCTTGTGATAAAAATGAAAAGTTCAATCTGCATTCATCAGCCTTTGAGCAATACAATATCCATTTCAACAAGAAGTTGAAGTAGATTTCTTTTCTTTTCGCATTTGTGGAAAGATAACTCCAAAAACTTCAGCGCATAAAGAACTCACCCTTGATTTTTATCGCTCTTGTTATAACAACAGTTTTTTTGCAGTTGATCAGAGCGAGATCAAGAAACCTTGGTTGTAAAAGTCTTTTAAATAATTTTCAAGATTACATTGCTTAGCTTCAGTCCCTACTTAAAAATCACATTAGCAGAACAAAAAAAAAGAACAAAAAAGAGATGTGAATATTATTAATAGATAGAGGAGCGTCACAGAGAGAAAAAGGAAAGAATTTGTCTTCACTTCCACACACAATGCCATTGTTCCTGGGACATTCAGAAGTCACTTTATTATTAATGATGCTGAGATTTGATTCTTTTTTTTCCCACACTGTCCTCTGATGTCCCTTGGATGTGAACACTACAGAATTACCCACAAACCTTTACAAATGTTTCACAGGCTTGTATAATTGCTGTGTGATTTTTAAAACATTGCCGTACGTGGTTATAGGATCGCTCTGCTGTGAAATATGCCTGCGACTGCGAGCTCTGTTACCAAACACCCATACACTGCTAATAACACAAGGTGACCATTGAAAGAGATGTGTTCACAGAGGCCCGAGGCGAATGCCCCTCCTCCTCCTCCTCGCTCACCCTCAGAAAACGAGACGTCAGTGTCAAAACTGACAAGAAATGTGCTTATTTAGAGAGCTTTCCTGGATGTCTGTGGTGAGGAAAACTCTGGAATGGGGTGCTTCAACTTAATAGTCTAGACTGGGTGCATTATACAAAGACTGGTTTGGGGCTGGGGTGTAACTTTATAGGAAAACATGTGAAGCGGTCTTGAACATCCCATCCAGACTTGGCTTCAATGTCCACACATGAAAGCAGCATAAGATGCCATCATATTGGGAGGGTGTGTTATTATTAAAACCAGACCTCTGCACTGTTTTTTCTGGAGATCAAATCAAACATGTGGATGCAATGGCACATAATCTAAGTGAACAAAAATACTGTTGTTTCACCTGGCAATGTGTTGCTTGTAGACACTTTCATAAACTATTATCTATGACTGTGGAATATTTTTTTTCCTAATATTGAATTAATATGCAAATTACCTACATGCATTATATGCTCATATATGTTATATTGTGTAGAAATAAATAGCATATATTAAGTCAAACTTGATAAGAATATTGTGTGTATGTGTGTGTGTGTGTGTGTGTGTGTGTATGTGTGTGTGTGTGTGTGTGTGGGTGTGTGTGTGTGTGTGTGTATATATATATATATATATATATATATATATATGTGTGTGTGTGTGTGTGTGTGTGTCTGTATATACAGTATATGTGTGTATGCATGTGTGTTTATGTGTACTGCATATTATATAGACACATGGTGCGTATTGAAAATCAGAAATTTGAATTTCAGATTTTTAAAATTGTAAAACAAAGAAAAGTATACATATTTAAGAAAATAAGATTTTTAAGATTTGTTGCTTTTCTATAGGCCACTTATCAAATGTAAATTTATGATGTTGACCATTTTGTACAAAATTTCAAAAACAGTCTTTTAACATTGCCAGATTGTAAAATATAAGCATTTTCACTAGTGCGTATTCAGACCCCATTGAATAAGGCTGGTCACTGAATTTCAATGTGAAATTCCTGCTCCATAAAAATGAAATTTATTACCATCTTTCATCAAAGGGCTTCTTATTGCAGTCAACCACAATGACCGAGAATTGTTCATATAGACATGACGAAGAAGAATAACATTTGAACTACAATAGGCCCTGAATCTTACTCAGTGAGTTGCATTAATTCACAAAAATGCTACATTACACATGGTGCCAGACAAGACAAGAAAAGAACATTCAAGCTTCATCAAGAGCTTCATCAAAAAGCTAATGTGAGAAAATGAATGATCTCCCCCAAGTTATTTTTTCCTCTTTATTATCAGTCTCTAGCATTCAACTCAAGGTCACAGATGTGCTGGTATCTAGTCATTTCTAACTATGACAGAGTAAGGACCTCTCACGTTTTAATTGTACTTTAATTTACTTGGCTTGTTTAATTACTTGTAGATTTGCATAGCAACTCCATTACTAGTTTCAGGTGTGAAGTGACACTCAAAGTTCCAAAGAAGCCTCATGTTTGAAACATTACTGTCGTCGGATGCAGCTCGTGAATGATCACTCATATGTTTTTGTGTAATGTAGTGTCCTTAACAGCGCTCTTCTCAGCCGAGTCGAAACTGTAAATTCGATTTGACAAATGTCTTTGGATGCAGGGCTCAACCATCACGAGAAGCACTCTCTGGCTGAGAGGAAGCAAGGAAATTAAAGTGATACTATTTCTTTAGTAGCACTAAAGTCCTTTTTTCTTGTGTTTAGTGCATTGTTGGCACATGAGCACCCAAATTCATCCTTTCAGTATATGTGACTGGGAATTTAGGTGGTGTTGGTGCAGAGTAGGGAGTGTGTGATTATCCGAGGTTCGCTACAGCACAGGCTTAAGAAAGAGTCTTCTCACACTGCGCACCTCAGGGAATTGTTAAATGATTGGCCCAGCACTTAATTCAATCACTTAGCTCTTTCTTTCTTTCGGTCCTTTCTCTCGCTCTCTTTCATTCCCTCTCCTCTCCTCATTGATCATGGTCATGGAAAAGTGATATTTTGCATATCTGGTTAAGTGCTCTTAACAACCTCGACTCGTACGTTAAAAATTAATAAATAATAAAAAGGGGTGGGGGTGATCTTGTCAGGGAAGTAATTTGCTTCTCTTGAACCAATGATGGCTTGCACTTTATGTAAATTGGTGTCTAGGGACAACAAAATCCCTCTTAATACACATGCAGACTTCATAACAAAACGCAACGACGAGGAAGGACGAATGGTGGAAGGGAAGGTGGAGAGATGATAAATAGCGAGTCGTGTTTTCTGTGCGAACATCCCAGTTCAGTGCACACTTTGACTGACAGTATCAAAAGATAAAAATAAAAAAAAATCTGCAATATTTCTTAGAGACGATGTGTAATTTATAGTTATTAAACCAACGTTGTAAAAATTCAAAAAAGATCCTAAATGAAATTGGCCCTTCACTGTTATGGGGTTTGGTGAGAGAGATAAATTGTTAGTGTTTAGTCGTGTGGTAGACAGGGGTTACATGTTGGGCTGGTTGCTGACAGGCAGCAGCTGAGGAGTGCTGTGTTCATGCCAGACGCAGCTCTGAGAAAATGAGTAAGACAAGATGTCTGCTGGTGCCACCACACTGTCCATGGGTTATCTAGATCAGGCTTCTGCAGCATTCGGAATTACGCCTTTTTATTCCATCATTTCAATTGAATGCCTTATAAATTCCAATTTAACATCAAATTTGGAATTTAAGGAAAATAAGTCAAATATAACTTTAATTTAAATTCAGTCAGAGTTATTGCAGTTATTTTTTTCCATGTTTAATAATTAATTTCATGATTTGCTGATTAATTAATTGGACATCACATTTGGCTGAGAAATTACCCCTAAAAGATGATTTAAAATCATTACTGTGTTAAATGAGAAAAGCATCAAATAGACATTACAAAAAATAGCTTTAGAAATAAATATTTCATTTATTTCAACATAGAATTTATTACTCAAACGTTTAGGCTACAATGGCCATTTTTTTTTCAGAAGCTGCATCTGAATTGGTATTTAGATATATTTGTAGACCAAATATTCTTCAAAATACCTTCTTTTATGATCCGCAAAAGAAATAAAGCCATACAGGTTTGAATAGAAATGAGGGTGAGTATATGTAAATAAGTTAAAAAAAATTTAAAAAATTGTTGTTTTTTTATGAAAAGATACATATAATAAATTAAAACTGCCAATTGGTGGTGTTCTAATGTCTTAATGAATAAGTAATTGGCTGTTTTCGAAAACGCCCCCTATACCCTTAAATAGGGCACTATTTGAGGGGACAGCCATTAGTAGTGGGAAGTTCGGATCATTTTACTGACTCGGATCTTTGAGTCTCGTTCAGCAAAATGAACGAATCTTTTTTCGAGTCATTTCGTTCATTTCGTTCATTTCAGCATAATATAATTAAAATGGCATGTTAAATATCCCAACACATCTAGAACTTACGAAAATGTTGATTACATTTGTAAAAAGAATAAAAATAAATTATAGGGTAATGCAGCCAAAGCCAAATTATAAGAAACCGAAATTTTTATGAATTGATTAGTTGTTGGGTTTTAAGTTCAGGCTATTGCAGTCTGATTCTGTTAGTTCACCTCACCTCCTCATCCGAGACGTTCTTTCCTTTGCAACTTCATATTTATCAGGTTTGTTCTCCTCCTCTTGTGTCTCGAGACGTTAGTTGTCGACTCGTCAGTGTCTGACTCTGATCTGTCTACTGGGCCGTGCCGTGTGTGATACAGCAGGGCCGGAAAGAGTAATGATTAGTTCATCTTTCGAGTCTCGAGTTCGGGTTCGGCCGGGTCCGAGTCTTTCGTTCTTCCTGTCAGTCCCATAGAGGCTATGCTGTCAGTACCGGAAAGAGTAATGATTAGTTCATTTTCTTCGAGTCTTCGGGTTTGAGTCCTTCGTTCTTTTGTCACGTGACCGCTGGTATCTCGCATCAAATACAATATTAGATTCGTATTATTGACTGCGTCTGAATGTATATTGTTTTATATTTAGGAATTAAAATACAAAATATGTGAAATAAACATTATCTGAAAAATAAAAGTTCCATCTTATTATTGTCCCTGTCCGTTTCTTTAAATGTTTCTTGTGCATCTGTGGTGTGTTTTATTATATATTATACATTAATTAACTACTATTATATTATACATTAACTACGTGCTTGTTTGTAAAAAGGTTGTGAATTAGTAGGCTATTCAATACGGTGACAAGTCACGTGACAAAAGAACGAAGGACTCAAACCCGAAGACTCAGAAGATGAACTAATCATTACTCTTTCCGGTACTGACAGCATAGCCTCTATGGGACTGACAGGAAGAACGAAAGACTCGGACCCGGCCGAACCCGAACTCGAGACTCGAAAGATGAACTAATCATTACTCTTTCCGGTACTGACAGCATAGCCTCTATGGGACTGACAGGAAGAACGAAAGACTCGGACCCGTCCCGAACCCGAACTCGAGAGAGATGAACTAATCATTTCCAGTACAGATTCAGAAACCATATGTTGCGCAATGCGCATGCGCGATCAACACAAAATGAACGAATCACTCTCTGAGACAAGTAACTCGGTAGTCCCGAGTCATATTAAAGATTCGTTCAAAATGAACGAATCGTTCATGAACGACACATCACTAACAGCCATGGTGTCCGAAACCATATAGTGAACTTTATCGAGTGCACTCATTCAATCCCACGATGCACCACAATAACGAGTGTACAACTGATGTATGCTCAATGGCTATAGAATACCCATAATGCACTGTGAGAGCGCCAAATGAATTCCCGCGTCTGACCAGAAGATGCTGCCCACAGCTGAATCATCCATCCCTTTTCCAAATCGCAGGTTCAATGTGGAAACAGCATAATATCATACAGGCATAAATACCTCTTTAACTGATTATTAAATTGTTTAATTAAGGTTTATACATAGTTGACTAATGTAGGGAATAGTTGATGAGGTTATATGGGACTATTTTAGATATAGCCATTGATTCAATCATTCATTCGATTCATTCAAACAGTTGATTCATTCCGGGATGAAGAAAATGTCTCTCTTTATAAGTGAGCCATTGAATCATTGCTTCACCCGATTGATTTGCCGCTGTGTGTTGCTCGGAAATGCACAACAGTTCTGCTCTGGCTTTATGTAATATTTTCGTTGGCAAAATTGAGCAAAAACAGACAATATTGTGTCTAAAATAATTTTTGTAATTAATCTAAAAAACAGTATAATTTTTGCCTTGCATCATGTTAGTCACCAATCAACTATATGAAATGTAAGAATGACCTACAAATGTGTTAAATGCATTAAATAATAGAATGCATTATTTTTCCATAACTAATTTTCCATAAACTAAATTGAAGTGTTAAATCAAAAGAACTAATTGAATAATTCCAACAGAATTATTTATTTTATAAAAATGATACAAATTGAATTAATGATTTCATTTTATTTCATTTATAAATAATTTATTTTTAATTATTTAATATGAACATTAATATTTACTTTTATCTCACAATGTGGTAGAATTTTTGTGGAACTGTATAACAAAACATTTGGATGTTTTGACAATATTAAAAGTTTAGTTGAGAAAGAAATATACAAATGAGGGTATAAATACACACAAATTAGTCACTTTTTTTTTTTTTTTTACTGTAATTCAGTTAGTTCTTCTTCCTGTCATTCCAACTCAACATCATATCGGTATGGCCAATTCGAAAATTTAAATTCCAATTTATTAATTTATAGAAAGCTGATTCATAAATTCTGAATCTAAATGTATCAGAGTGGAAGCTTCCATCACCAACAACTTCTGCCATGCTCTTCATCAGAGCCGGGGCAAGAGCGTGGCTCACAGATTTATGAAGAACCCAGAAATGTGTGTCATCATTATGGAGGAAGGTGAAGGAAGCCACAGTGTTTTATTGTTGTAATCCCGTGCGTTGTTCGGGCAAACCTTTTTTTCTGTAAAGCACGCATGAGTCCCCTGTGTGAGTCTATATGCGTCTTTCATGTGGCACCATCGGCTTCCTCCATACACCACTCCTTTTGTATTGTTTTATTATTTATGCATGGGGCCACTGCTTTAAGATTGGGGGAATAATTCGTATTCAATCTCTGCCACATCTTAAGCAGCCGTTCAGTTCAAACATTTTTCACCACAGATAAAAAATAAAATAAAAAACACAGGAAAAGAAAGGAAGAAAAGAACGTGGTGCAGAATATGTGCATCCTGAAACAGATGGAGATGAAAAGAGCGAACGAGAAACAAATGGAAGAAATGCAAAGAGAGAAAAAACAATCCACAGTTGAGCCAATGGAAAAATCTTTAGATTTCTGAATCTCTAAGCCTATTAAATATATATTTAACTTTTGGTGTCTAAAAGAGGAGGGATCTGGAGTTCTTGCAGATGATGAGGTGTGTGTGCGCGTGTGTGTGTGTGTGGATATCCTCCCTGTTATGCACGTTCAAACACACTTAGAGTAGAGGAGTGTCTATTTCTGTCTCTCTTTTATGGTGTTCTGGATAACTATGCTTATGCGTGTCACTTGAGACTACAGCTCAGTATATTACTGCACAACAAAGCACAATCAGCGTATTGTAACCATAGCAGGTGCACTCGTGAATATTGTGAATATTACTGTCTTGGTGGTATGGCAGAGTTGGAGAGAGTGGTAGATGGTCTTAGCTCAAAAGAGTATTTTCCTTTTTCTTTTAGAGCATCTCTTTTTGCAGGGAAGGACAAATTCACACAACATTTTTATTTTAGTGCACAAAACTGCATCTCATTCACTAATTACCCACAATCCAGTGTAACCAGATGCTAATAGTGGTGTGTCATGACTATTTACATTTTTGAATGAAGAGCAAACATGCCTCTTTTTTTTTTTTCAAAATCACTAAGTAATATGCTCATGTTTAACTATGTATATGATCAAATACAGTATATTATATAAATTAGGCTAATGATATTAAAAATACAATACTTAAAAGAGACAGTTGTGTACACTTTCTATAGTGATTATAGCAGAAGTAATTCATCAAATGATGGAGAAGAGTGTTAAAACCAAACCTGACAAAGACTGTTACATTTGTTACAAAACAATCATATTTCACATAACTTTAGTTTTGTTACTTTCTACTCATCCAAAAAACAAAAGCAGAATGTTAAAGTCAACATGAATCAGAAGTTGCAATAGTCTTTTCTTCCCCTTTGTGACGTATCTCTGAGTGAAACGGTTTCTAGAAAGAAAAAAATGTAGGGTGGGATTTGATTTTGTCTGGAATTGATTGGATCGTAGGAAGTTGGCTGTTGTACGCAGATCTGAATGTCAGTTTGCAGTCAGTTTTGGAGGATATATAGTCCCACCCTTTGCCAAGACAAACTTCATGAAGAGAACAGACACCGTTTCAAGGGGGAGCGGAGGTTAACGTTTTTGATTAAATATGAATTTCATGAATTAAAAAAAAAATAATGATGTGCACGGTTAAATCGTTTATAATAACCACTGCAACATTCTGTAAAAAAAACATTGATCGTGATTTTATGCCGACTTTAAGGAGCACAACTGTTTTTAACATTGATAATACTAAGAAACACTGACACAATGACACTGAACTATACATATTATGCATCTTACAGTTCTATTGAACACCAAATCCCAGTACTCTGCTGTATTGTACAGTAGTTTTTTTTTTTTTTTTTTGCTGTTCTGTTTTGCTAAATTGTTTCACTGAATCAGTTGCTAAAACAACTGCAATGTCTTATATACACAAAATAAGTGAGTTCACTGTTGTCTAATTAATCTGTCATATTGAAAGTTCGCAACGTTAGTGTGTAAAATTGATTTGTTTCTGATTGTCTTAAATCTCATATTTCTACATTTATTTATTTTAACATTCATTGCACATTGAAGGTGGCAATGAGAATGGCGAAGCTCACGTTGTGTTATGCTCACGTTATGCTCACGTTGTGTTTCTGTCCTTAAGGAAGACAGGAAGCAAAAAGAGGCAAAGTAAAATAGGAGCTGTCAGGGGAAAGGCAGGGGTTGATTTGTTCTGAAAAGTAAAACAAAAGAGTTCAGTAATGGCCGAGCTCAGAGCAGCTGATTATCCGCTGTCTTGTCAAGATAATACCATAGATCAGAGGTATTTCTTTATTCAAATGATATGCCTGCATCTGCACTCAATTGGAGGCCATCAGCTCTCAGTGAGCAGGCAGACGACATTGAACACCCCTCCCCTGGGTCACACGAGCTGCCTTTCGCCTCTCTGTGAGTGTGGAGAAAAGCTCGAGAACGATGCCCTGTCCGTGTCTTCTGTGTCAGTCCGGAGCACTTCTGCACCCAGAGCTGACGGAGTGCCCGGACCTGAGAGCGCTACATTGAGACTTCAGCTATCTCACCCAATCATGGTCACACCGTTTTTACTTTTTATGATATGAAGTCCCACAGCCTGAGTGTGCGAGAGCTGGATCAAATGCTAGCAATTAAAACAGAAACATATGGTATAGTGTTACTAATCATGCTTTGTGTCTGAGTATGTGTATGAGTGTATATAGTGTAAATGAGAGGGGCTCGTTTAGACCTATTGTTTCATCCTCATAGCCATATGTTGGGTATAACTTTATTTGCAGAGCTATCAGAAGAATTTTAATGTGTGTAACATTTAATATATATATATAAATGAATTGTACATTTAGCTTGTACATTTAACAATAAAACACTTTTTTTTTTTTATGTTTTTGCAAGAACAAATGCAATGATTTGTACAGAAAAAAACCCCACTTATTTTCTTCAGCTTTTTTTCAGACAATATACCGGATGCTGGACTTTTAAAGAATAATGCCTGGCTTTTAAGCCTGACTTTAACTATATGGTACAGGCCTGAATTATCAGTAGGTTACGTCGCTTAGCACTGCTAAGTGTCACATATCTGTTAGTGGGCTGAACTGATCGCCTACCTCTTGTCCTTTACAAATGTACAGTAAATGAAAATAAGGAGTTAAAAATGCCTGACTATTTCCAGCACCTTTGAGTTCAGCCCTGATTCTATGTGATGTAGCATGGAAACACTTTAGATTGGTCTTTCCTTAGGCATCTTGTCCAGGAGGAGTTAACCTTTAGAGATGCTCAAATGAAGAGTATGCTTTTATTCGGCATGAGCCACGTCTTAGATGAGTCCAGTAATGCCTTGCAAATATAATTTAATTCAAAGTTATCTCTGCTGCATTACTTTTTAATAAAGAAATGATAATTTATAGTCGCCTCTGCACTTTAATCTGATTCTGCTGTTTAGTAGTTTGTTGTGAAATGTTTTAATGGAGGACCATCCATCCATCCATCCATCCATCTCCTCCTCCTCCCAGGCATATACTAACTGTTCCTAGAGTTTTTGAGGCCTCATCATTTATCTGTGTTCTGATGTACTCCTTTTTTTTCTTATCGCATTGCGTCGCAATGTATACAAATTGTTATAAATTGCATCGCTTTTATATTTACTTTTTATGTTTATCTTAGTGTGTTATGGCACAGTGGTCAACTACTGTTGTTTTTTTTATTTGATTTGATTTGATCTTTCCATCCATCCGTCTCTTAATCAGATATTATGTAAACATTTCTGGTTAGGCTTACTTTACTTTTTTAAGTATTTTAGTGCATTATAACGCAGTTTGTGAAGAAATATGCATGCTTTGTGAGTATAAACTGGTCAGTGAGCTGATGGTGGTGGTAACCTCCTCTGCTCCGCAACAAGCCTCCAGCACAGAGCCCAACTGTGCTACATGCAAATACAGGTTTGGGTTCAGCTTTTTTATTTGCATGATCATATGCAAATGTACTAATTAGCACATTGTCTAGTTTGACTTAATAGTCAGCATTTCTGACAGTGTTTAACAAGGGTGTTTATTCTGTTCAGGGTTTGGATCCTGGCAGGAAGACAGCGGTACCAATTTACCCTGAACTGCCAATAGGCACCACTGACTCTTTCCACCGTTATAAAATTATTATAACATCTCTCTTTCTCTTTCTCTCTTTCTCTCTCTTTACTTTGTTTACATATGAGTATAGCATCAAAAAACATGCTCTTCAGTTAATGATCATTTAATTACAGTATTCATTTTTTTTTTTTTGATAATTTTATAGTCAAACTATATTCAGACAACGAAGTGTTTAAACAGACGTATTTAAACTAAACTAAACAAACACACGGCACTCAAATTAACACAAAAGAAGTAAGCACACTTTACAAGGACAAAGGATCAAAATGATAATATTCCAAGGCTCATTTCTGGGATATCAGAGGTGATTGGTTGATTAGGCTTTTCACCCCACTGAGGATCTGTTTTAATAGCTTCATAATGCTGTCATCGACTAAGATGGGTAAAACTCAACCAATTAGAATTGTAATAAGGCTAATTAACAATACCCCCCAAAAAAGAGGAAAAAAATTAGAGAGAAAAGAAAAGAAAGGGGTAGGGGGGTTAAAGAAAAGGGGGGCAATGACAATCTTGATAATTAACATTTTCTCTTATTCAGAGGCCCTCGCCATCTCATAATTTATGCATGTCTTTGAGGCATCACAACACATGTCTCCTCAACAACGCCCCCCTTCAGAACTCATGGAAGCTGGGGGCAGATTATTCTTCTTTTTTTTTCCTGAATATCTATGTTAATTTCTTAAAAATCAATGCACACTGAACTGCTTTCGGTTTCCATTTGTGTACTGTACATCGCCATGTCACAAAATAATGTACCAGTCAAGCATATGCAAATATACACGTTTGTTTTAAAGAGAATACAAGCTTTTCAGGCTGAGTCACTGTCAGGAGTGAGTGCAGGTATCACTGCCATAGCGTTTAAGCATCAATTCATCAATAATTTGCAGAAACTGTTTTAGAGTGAGGCCGGTCTCCCCGTGCGGAGACTGCTCTGCTCATCGCCTCGGGTCATTCCAGAAATTTCACTTAAGGAGCCCTGCATTCAGACCCAACACCATATGGCTGGCAACCCACAGTGAAAGCTCCCTCTCTCTCGCTCTCTTCCCACCTCTATTTCTCTTTTCTTCTATTCACTTGCTCTAGTATATGTGTGTAAAGTGTGTAGCTGTTTTTCCCTGTTTTTTTTTTTTGTTGTTTTTTTTCCAAAACCTGACATCCCATTGCTCTCAGCCAGGGCCTGTCACAGTTTGAGAGACGGCAACGAAAGCAAAACCGAACAAAAAGGACAGCAGGTAGCAAAACATCCCCTGCAAGCAAAGCTGAAGCCACCAGGTCGCTTTGCTGGTGTTGCTGCCATATGGTAACCTCAGGCAAAGCAGGCTTTCTGTTTACCTGCTCTATGCAGGGTCATGTCAGCTTAATTTCTGCTTAACCGCGACATGCTTCTGCTGCCAACCTGTCCACATCATCCCCCCCCCCCCAACCCCCCCCCCCCCCCCCCCCCCCCGCAACAGTCTCACCCCCTCCCGAGCAAAGGATTGTGGATGAATCAGGGTACATGCATGGAATAGTTTCTAACATGTTTTCCCTTTTCCCTTTTTTATTAGCTGATAAGCCTACAAAGAAGTAACTATACTGTTAAATGCCATTTTTAGAGTGTGTTAAAATCAGAAATGCATGTGGTTGAGATGGTCCACATTCTGTCTTTTGCCCTGGGATAGTTTGCTCAAGAATTTAAATTGTCATCATTTATTTACCTACATGTTGTTCAATACCTGTATGATTTTATTTCATCTCTGGAACATCAAAGAAGATATTTTGAAGAAAAACAACTATCTTGAAAGCTTTGTTTTTTGTTTTGTTTTGTTTTGTTTTGTTTTGTTTTGTTTTGTTTTGTTTTGTTTGAAAAGCCAGTGGGGTCTGATTTTGTTTTCAAAATATCTTATATTGAGTTCCACAGAAGAAAGAAAATCAGATGACATGAAGGTGAGTAAGAGTTTTCATTTTTAGGTGAACTGCATGTGCTTCCAGTATGACAGTATTGAACTGTGTCCCGTGAGCTATTTTTATTTACGTGGGCAAGGCCTGATCTTAATTATGTCCAGTCTAGCTTAAAGGGTCACTGTGAATGCTGTCAAAGTGTTTGTGTCTGTGCATATGCCTGTTTGGACATATCTGCCAAATGTCACATCAGTGAAGCCTTTGGAGGGTGAAAAGCCTCCTTATTGGGTCACAGACAATCACAAGTGACCTTTCTTCCCACTCTGATGCCCATGGCTCAACATAACAACATCAGCTCCCATCAGTCAACAGTCCTATGGTGTGAAAAATTCAATGGCATCTGACATGGCATCATCTCATCATTAGACTGGTTAAGGCTGCAGTTAGATACCCTCAAGATGGCAGGAAGCTGTGCCACTGTGCACATTTTGTCCTGAGATGTTTTTACTGCATGAATGGTGTAAAGTTTGCATCAACTAGTTCATTGGTTCTGCCACTAGTTGACATTTTGGGTCTATGTCAAGTAGTTGTAAATCATGTGATTTCAGTTACGCGTATATATACAGTATGCCTATATGTTGACAGCAGGAGTAAATTTATCATTAGTTTTGTTTAGTAGCACACACACACACACACACACACACACTACCGTTCAAAAGCTTGAGGTTGGTAAGATGGTTTTTTTAAGTCTCTTATGCTTCCCAATTCTGCATTTATTTGATCAAATAAACAGTAAAAGAGTAATATATATATATATATAAAAAATATTACAATTAACAACTTTTCCTATTTTCATATAGTTTAAAAATGTAATTAATTCCAGTGATGGCAAAGCTGAAATTTAGCAGTCATTACTCCAGTCCTAAGTGTCACATGATCCTTCAGAAATCAATCTAATGCTGATTTAGAGCTTAAGAAACACTTCTTATTATCAATGTTGCAAACACTTGTACTGCTTAATATTTTAATGGCGACTGATACTTTAAAAAAAAAAATATTAAGAGACATTACTTTTAAAAATGAGTAGTTAGAATGTTTCTGTGTCTTTTATGGAAGCTTTTTCTGCTAACTGTGGAGATACATTTTTCAATAATAAATAGTTACATTGTGAGATATGAAGTTGCACTTGTAATAAATGTCACTTTTGACCATAAATTGATATTAATTGGATCAATTTCCATAATTGGAGCAAGGGGTAGCGACATACAGGAAACACATTGTAAGTGTTGAAATATATTTTCCTCTGCGCGCGCACAGGCAGTAACAGGTGTCTGCATGTGCCCATTGGCATCATGCCACACCACCCGCCATCTTGGCTGCTGCCGCTGCTGAACCTCCTGTCTATAATGGCTGGCTCTCAGCTTTCTAATTGATTTACTAATCTCTACAGAGTGCCCTGACAAGAATTCCGTCCGCTTTGCAGATTTATTTAACAAGTTTGATTTTAGTACGCTTCCTATATGTACATCACTCTGACGTCCTCTCCGCTCCTGTAATGTTGTGTGAGAATGTGTTTTATTTGACAGAGGTAGCTTGCATGGAGGGCTCTGGTCTTGCCATGTGTGAAAAGAAGATATGGTCAGAGGCCAAGCAATCTTGTGTGCCGCATGTGTGTGTTTGCACGCGCTCTGAGTGAAAGGTTGAGGGACCATGTCCCTTTAACGTCAGAAGCGACAGCCTGACACCCACCACCCACCCTTTTTCCATTTCAGATGCAAAGCCGGCAAGCGACGCATGCATAGTCACAGCAGCAATCTCATCTATGTCCAATCTGTCATGGCACTGCTTTTCATTATTCTTATTTGGAGATAGGGAGTCATTTTTTATAGGCACTTGAGCTGCGGAGCGCGGCCGGCCGCTCTCTGGCCAGGCAGACATGTCACTTTCCCCGCACGAATCTAGGTCAAGGCGAGAGTGAGAACGCAGGAAGGAGATGGAAAAAGGCTCCCGGCATTTCTAAGAGGCAAATGAACTGATGAAATTATTGAAATTCGGCCTTGCTGGCGGATGGGGGAGGGAGCAAGCTGTGGTCAGTCGTCTTATCCCTCACACACAACCTGTCCTTCTTTATTTTCCTCCCTCTCTTTCTCTCTACCGCTCCTGCTCTCATACACACGCACTCCCTAGCAGATACTGATATGCATGCATAATCAGAATCTTTACCATGTAAAATGTTAAACATGCTGAAATCTAGTAGGGTGTGTGTTCTGCAGGATGGAGAGCCTCTGTAGTGGCCTGTTGGGTGACCGAATCTCTGTTTTCTGCATTGGAATGATGGCGTATTAGCTGCGGTGTGCATTATCATCTGCATAAACACTCTCTCTCAGATTCAGCCTGCGACAGCAGAGGTGGCTTTGTGTGTGTGTGTGTGTGTGTGTGTGCGCGCTGCATCCAGATGTCACTGTCATGAGGCAGCAGGGGTGGGTTTAAGGTGACCTGCTTTAAATATAGACAGTGTCATGACAAGATGCTACGCTCGACTTAAAAAGCGCATTTGCATAACATCCTTTTGCATTTTTTTTCTGACTATCTCCTATTATATACAAGGAGGACAAAGATGCATTCTCTTCTACTCCATTATTCCCATGATGAAAGAAAAGAGCACCTTTAATACTGATTCTGAGAATCCAGCTTTATGTCAAGAGTGAGATTCAGGGCAATGAATGGTGCAAATGTTATCAGTAGACATTAAATTGTGGTGTGTGCTCTGTGACAAATGCATACATTATTGATTGATTTATTAGAAGGAGGATTTTTTTATGACATTCAGATCAGTAGACTTTTTTTCGATGAATGCTCTTATTTAATCCAAGCTACTGCACAGGTTGCAAAGCTAAAGGCTCGTACACACCGGGACGAATATCGGCGCGCTTTATACGCCAGCGTTTTTCAACGCGTTTTTTGTGTTCACACCCAAGCGATTTTCGCTGACGATGAGCCGAGTGAACATGCTAATTCATTCCCTGACATTAGATGGCGCTTAAAGTAAAACAGAAATAGTCCTATGTTGTAGTCGCTGTCGCGTTTGTCATATAGGTCTTTATGTTCCGACACCAACGAGACCAGCAGCTCTACATTCATCTTGCCTTGCATCTGCCTCGTCTTATTTCTCCTCGGCAGTGTAAACGCTACTTGGCGTATATCTTTTTCGCCGTTGCGTATGTGTGCTCGGCAAGACCGTTTTGTGTTTGAGCGCCCCCAAGTTGTGTTTTACTGTAACTTCAGAAGCTCCAGACACGTGATCAAAAGCGCCAATCTCATTGGTCGGATAGTTTTTGACGCGGCGCGTCAAAGCCAAAAAACGAACCCGAGGCGTTTTTAAAAAAATTATGCTTTTACACGTGGCGTTTTTCGTGTCGGTGTGCACACTCACATTAGCGCCCTTTGTTTAGTCACGAGGCGTTAAACGTCGGCGAATATCGCGCGCGAAATTCGGCCCGGTGTGAACAGGCCTTTACAGTGTAGCTTTTAATGATAGTTATAAAGACATTCATGCAGCTGACCTAAAGAAATGTTGGGTCTTTGATAAAGCCTGAGTAACTGTGTTATTGTTAAAAACAGATTTGTATTAGTTATTGTTTTTTAAGTGTTATTATTTATTTGACCATTAAGGGAGTGAGTCTAGTGTTTAAATGAATAAATAAACAAATAGTACTAAGGAGGAGCTAAGTAAATTGAAAAACATATTCAAATATTTCTCCACTGCTTGTCTGGAACTGTTTTTGTGTTCCTATTTCTAACAAACATGATTAAAATGCTTTCATTATATCATACATAAAAACATATCAGCTTTCCATTAGTGAACTGTGGACAGAAAGCCAGGGTATTTTAAACAATTACCTGCTTTATAAATGTGAAGAGCAAAGATATACTGAATTTTACACATATCCTCTTGACCCCAATTCCATTAACTCGTAAACAAAAGACAGAAAGTAGTGAGGGATCTGCCTGATGGTGAATTAACATGTGCAAAGGGTCAGAGTCCACTTCATCTCTCTGTGCAGGTGCACACACACACACACACACACACACACTATAGTGGATTATTTATGAAAATTCATGTACAGACATGCATATATTCCATTTGTCTTGGGAAGACTTGGGGTAGCCTAATACTACTTGAATTATGTGTCCTAGTGTGGTGTTAGCAGAATGTAGATCAAATGTAGCTCGCTAAGCTGAAAGTTACCCTAAAGAGAAAATAGCTAGTAAGCTATATGTCAAAAGTAGCTTTCTACATTTACAGTATTTGTATTTACTCCAAAGTACTTCAAATATGGTGCTATGAAAGTACCTCTGCAAGAAATGGATTTCACATTGGATTCCACATCCACATCCGCTTGTCATGAAGCAGTGTTGCATTCGAGACCAGTTCGTTAGAGTTCGAGTCAAGACAGAGAGCAGAAGAGAGTCGAGTTTGAGTCAAGACATGCTCCCGAGTCTGACTCGAATGAGCTTGTTGTAAATTATTCCGTTACTGTTTTACTAAGTGAGAAAAAATGACAACAAATTCAGTGTGTGAGTGAGCTGCCAAAATGATTCAGACTAAATTGTGAACCGTTTCAGAATTGTGAACGATTGTTGCTAAACAATTCACTGAAAATAACCATCTTAAAAAATGAATCATTCATGAATCATACATCACTAGTCTTATCGTAGTTACTCTGAACAGCTGACAGAATACGATTTGTAAAATGTAATGTTAGCAAATGTAGAGATTGTCAATGCCATCTCGCTGCTTTGAAATAGTTGTGACAGTACTGTGTCAATCACTCAATATCACACTGTAAAGCATAACCCATTTAAGCCTACTGTAGTTGGTACAATGGACATGGTTACAGGAACGTATATTATTTTATTGTTCTTGATAACGTCACACTCTTGACCCTCAGCAGTCCTTTAAGACTGTTGCACTCACTTTCTATCTCTCTTTTGAAAATGAGACATCCTCCCACCATCAGCCCTAAACTGGCACAGTCGCCATTTATCCTTCTAGCCCTTCTCTCTCACCCCCTTCACCCCTCTCTCCTCCTTCTTCCCCATCCATCCTTCCCTCCCTCCATTCCATTCCCCGGCCTGTCATCAATCTCTCTAAAATGACAGCCGACAGATGTTAGCCTTTGCAAAGATCAAATCCATGGCTGGAGGGCTGCTCGCAGTGGAGAAGGGTAGCCACAGAGAGGCAGGGCCACAGCGGTGGCACCAACACACACACGCCCATCGCCACCCGGCCGCTGCATCCGTCTGTCTTGATTGCCCTCACACACACACATACACACCCCCACCTCACATAGAACTGATGCCTAAATGTGTTGTGACATGAGGGCAGGGTGGCATAGAGACAGGACTGTCAAGATGGACGCTGGAGGGGACAGTCTGCCTAACTAAGCTGTGCTGAACTTCAGGAAAGAAACAATGTTGACTTTATGGCCTTTATTACACTGTTCCATCCACTGACCTCCTCATATATTCCAGCTCATAGCTCTTGTGATATTTTGTATGCATTTAAGTCAGTAAATGTGTGTGTGCCTGTTTACCCTTGTCTTGTGTTGCAGACATTAGGCAGGTATCTGTCTTGGTGCAGTTAGCTGAAGGCTAGCATGAGTGTTTATAAAATGGCAGGTCTTTGTCATGTATCTCATTTGAGCTTTAATGACTCAGATGGGTCAGAGAGAAGCCCAATGATGACCACGTCTCCTTCTGGCCACTGGCCTTCAGCTTAGTCTGCATCAACATCCTCATCTGCGAATGTGTGTGTGTGGGTTTTGCAGACATTGAGGGGACCAAATATTCAAAACATACTAAATAATGTCTTAATGAAAATCTAAAAATGCAATGCCGCAGCCTTTGTGTGAGGGTTAGGTTCATGTTAACCTGTTAAGCTTCAAGCCCACTTTTGAAAAATCCCCAGAAATGACATACCCAAACTGAAACAGATACAGTTCATGAACCCTTTGCACTAAAAGCACAAGTATGATCTCATTTGAAAGCTGACACCTGGTTGTTTATTGTAAATGTAGAATTAATTATTGTCATAATGAAAAAAACAATTTTAAATAGCTTCAAAGTTTTGTAAAGTTATTAGAAATTTATTTTTATGAAACATCTTCATGAAAATAAAATTGAAGTTGGCCCTGGAGCAATCTAGAAATGCACTGCAGCTAAAGCCACATGTCTGACCATTTTATATTTAAAATCTGAAAATGATAAGTATAAAAATCTGTATTTAGTTAAATGTTTTTCAAGATCATGTCAAATTACTTTATTTTGATTAGACTCTATTAGCAAACTGATGTTTAGTCATCTTCTGAGTCATCTATTCAGTCTATTGTCTCTATTGTTTTGTGGTGCCCCATTCAGTGTCAGTCTCCCCTGCACACATTTACACCTCTCCAGACTGGTTATTATGACTCTAAATATGCATTTCTTTTGTCTGCATTATAGCTACTAACGACTGGCTATTCACAGGCTATTCATAGGGTTTCAAACCCTAATTTCTTTTATCAAAGTTCTCACTAAATATTTGAAACTGGTATCAAATGCACTGAAACATTTCAGTAAGCATTCCTATTTAGAAAAAAATCATAAAACAATAACTGCTGTTAGCAGGTGCACCTGGGCTAGCTAGCATGTTAGCTTAGCACACCATCAATACACGACCATTTGTGAGATTAAAACCATGTTTGTGCTCCAAACTTACTATATAACGCAAGTCTAGTGTTTTAAATAATCTTCTGTGATCTAACTTGGCTTCAGATTAAAAAAAATCCGACAGAAAATGTATTATTTAGTGTTCTGAACGATGATGAAATCTATATCGATTAGCATTACATTATAAATATAATCTATTATTATGAAATACCTGGCATGGCTTGAAGAACACAGGTAACTCAAATATCATTGCAATCATGTTTATTGTCTTCAAAACATCTTTATCTGCATGTTACAGCGATCTCTGTCAGCTACTTTCTGTATCACTCAGTGACGTCCTGGAATGTCACATGACTATGGGTCTTCTTCATGATCCATATATGGACTTTTATTGGACATAATAGCGCCCCCATGCTATTGGTATGAATGGAAAACACAGCACATCTCAGTAAGAAGCGATCATAATGATTACATCGACGCATTTGGGTATAAATTCAATAAATATTATTCCTGTCTATAGAAATATGATGTGAATCTATGACAATATATCAATATTTCTCCACATCTGCACATTGTTGAGCTAAAAGCCCTCAGGGACGTTGTTTTGTGAATCGCTGTCATGACGACAGCACGGAGTGTTTTTTATGAATGGACCGGCTGACGCTCATAATTCATATTAAAGGTACCCACATAGCAAAATTCAGTTGAATCAACGTTGAAATATGGTTTGGCAGAAATGTTGAAACTACGTTGAAGCCTAACATTGATCCGATGTTGAAAGTGTCCCCTCTACTTTTGTGTTGAATCAACATTGGATTTTCAACCATACTGACATTTAATCAATGGTGATTCAACCATCATCTAAATGAGAATCTACATTTAAATTTCAGTTGATTTTATGTTGAAATAATGTTACTTAATCAATGGTGAATCAACCATCATCTAATGAGAATCTACATATCAATTTAAGTTGATTTTATGTTGATTTTATGTTGAAATAATGTTACTGAATCAATATTGGTTCAACAATTATCTAAAAGGTATAAAATTAATTTATATGCATTAATATATATATATATATATATTAAAATGAGTGATGGGCATTGTATCTTGCAGAACAATCAACATCAACCTCCATTGAAAATACACTCTATTTAGCAGTAGGCCTAAGACTGCCACCAACAATAGGACTAACCGTATAATAACAACAGACACATTTTGGATTCATTTAGTTATATGGATAAAAACATTTATTAGATATTTTTAAGATTTTTTCTTCTTTTTTTTAATGCAACAAACAAAACATGAAGAACAAGGGGGTGATGCTATGTGTGTGAGTGGGCTTGTATGTGTGCAGGGCCATAGCACATCTGAAGAGGACACTGTGGGAGAGAAGCAGAGACAACATGTCAGCACTCACGATGAAACATTTTGCAGAGCAACTTATGCAACAGCTATTTAGTAATATTAGGAATATCAAATTCACTTACATCTAATTTTTCTTTAAGCCTCCTGCACGCCAAGGGGCGTAACGTAGCCAGTTCTTCACGATGTCACTGAAGGCCTGCTGTGTGAGCTTCCTGTCACACTGCCGAGAAGCAACTGAAAGATATGAATCCAAAATGGTTGTTTAAGGAATGATAAGATACTCATTGCATAAGTTGGGTTGAAATAACTTGTTGCCAGCTGAAAACAGCACAAGGAATATTAAGTTAAACTCACCAAACATTCAGTCTTGCAGGCAAGTGTCCCTAAATGGCAGCTTGGCCTCACTGTGTTTGTACGCTTTCCCTGCCCAACTAAATTTACAGGCCAGGCCGTTTGTTAAGGCTGCTGCATCCTCCTGATCATGCAGGTCGAGCTGGTGCCTCCCACCATGGCCAAGCGGACAATCTATTGAGATGTGAGGAAAAATGGATTTAAGTACAATTCCAGTTTGCCTGTTGATGTAACTCAATTGGAACACTGGTGTTAAAGGTCCGACCATGCGGAACATGGATAAAAAACAGTGAAATGTTAAAATGTTGAAAATGTAGACATGTTGGGAAATCCATTACAGGAACATGACTCTCCATGAGCTAGGGGAAGGTGTAACATCTGTCTTTGCATGTTTAATAACATCTAGAGGACATAAGCTTTCAGAAAATGTAAGTTTTGAGTGGTATATTGGATTTCCCTAAATAGTAGAGACCAAAATGTAAAGTCTTTCTACTTGATTCACATGGCGAATCTCGATATTGACCGGCATTCTATACATTATCCCTTACTTAACATTCTGATCAATGTTCAGCATGGTCAGACCTTTCAAAAACAATTGGTTTTGTTGGATTATGGGGTAGGGGGTGGGGTGCGCAGTAAGGCCCAACAGCACCTGGTAAGGCCCCGCCTAATATGCAGAATGTCTCATTATGCAGCTCAGTTTATCAAACAAATTACCATCTTTTGTCGGACTGCCTCTGTTTTTAAGAGGGCTTCGGCCTCATTAAAGTCCTCCTCGTTTGTGATAGGCAGCTGGACGGGGAACGGCTCTCGGCTTGTGGCTGGTCCACTAGCTGGGGTTCTACCCTCGGCCATTTCCCCCATGATGAACTGCACATCTCGTGAAAGTTCCTTCACCACCACTAGCACTTCGGCAAGCATCCCTGTCATCTTTTGGATGGCGAGGTCTTAAACAAGGGTAACAACAAATTGTCATGAGATAAAAATGTGCAAAATACTTCTGTGGTTACATAGCACAACATTTTTTAATAGACTTGCCTTTCAAAAGCTACCCATTTTCACCTTGTGGGGCACGAAATGGGGTGTGCATGGTCCCATACGGTGATATACTGGCACCTGCAAAACAAAGATATTAATTTATATATTGGGACCATCAACAAAACGAATCACTCTCTGAGACAACTCGGTAGGTACAATTTGAACGGTTGCTGTAAGTTAGTTTATGGGCGCATACATTTTACAAGTTTTCTGTTAACTTTGAAACGTTACGGATCTGATCCCCTCCTCGCTAGTGACACACTCGGCTCGCACTTTTGCAACAATATCGTTGACTTGTTGTCAGTGGCGGTTCTACATTGAATTACACCCTGGGCGAGACCCCCTTCGAGCACTTTTAGTTATGACTTGTTAAACTATACTTTGTCACGAAATAGAGTTTTTAAAAGTGAAAGTGGCCGAGAGATACTTATGTAGTAACACAATACTTATCTCTTAAATAATTTCTAATAACTCTAATATTAACAACTATCCAAACTGTTTTAGACCTAAAATAGCTTAGGCCTTAAATGTCAGAGAAAAGGACAGAATCAGAGATTATTTTTTAATAGAAAATTGTACTTTGCATATTATAGGCTACTGTAAAAACACATAATTATAGTTGATTTTAGTTGATCATTATGAAAATGATTTTCATTTCATGAATATAGTGACCAAAATGATCACGGTTAAACACAGAATCTTGTTCAAAAAGTAGGCCTAATACACAATGAAATCTATTCACCAAGTTAATAACATTAAAGATGATGGCCAAATTTTAAAGGAGTGTGTTTTATGTTATCTAATAACATGTACACGTTCAAATAAACTTTTGACAAAAAAGGTTGTATAAAAAGATAAACCTCACATATTTCAGCCTTTAAATCATCTTTATAAAAAGAATGGGTCAATAAAGATAAATTCCTGACATTTATAATGCACAGTAGCTTATTTTTTATTATTAATAGTAAAATTCGGTCCGATTTTCCGATGGCTGTCGTTGCTATACAACCATGCACTGCGCTCTCCACAACACAAAGAAGTTTTAGTAGCTAATGGATTTCCACCACAGAAAAACGCTTGCTGTAGCTCTGCTAAAATATTTATTTACGGAGAAGAGAAAAACACCCACGTGTTTGGGTACACCCCCATACTGAAAAGATTAAAAATGTTCATCTCGCTGCTCCTGGAAAAAATGAGCGCATCGCTTCAATTATGAGCGCGCTTCCCGTGCGCCTACATTTGAAATAACGACCTCGAGCGCGCAAAAGACGCGATATGTGAACCCCTTGGTGAGCTACCTCCAATCTGGAGACCCATAGACATAATAAATACATAAATAAATACAATAAATAATGTATTTATTATGTCTATGTGGAGACCCCCTTGACATATCTTCTGTGCACGGCACCTTCTCAGCAAGCAGGGGCGCCATTGCCAATAATTGAATTGAAATGATAGAAAATAGAAAACCTTCGCGGCGCAGAGGATTTTTTTTAACTGCTCGTGCCGCCCCCCATGTTACATGAAAAAATGCTGCCCCGGGCGACTGCCCGGTTCGCCCGTGCCTAAAACCGCTACTGCTTGTTGTCACTACAGCAACTGTTTAAATTGTAGCTAGCCTTACCTGCTAGCTAACTAGCTCTAGCACTATTCACATAAATGAATCATGGTCATTCCCTTATTGAGTGATAAAATTTCCATTTAACGACAAAGTGCCAAAACAAACAACATGTTTATTTTTATTTTTTTTAAAACATAAGTCAGTTCAAACTTACCACAAGCAGGAGTGGGTATGAGCAGTCACTGGAAATGGCGCTGGCTAACTGCAGGTCTAACGGTAGCAGCTAGAAACTGATATGGACCGTTCCAAAGAAATATGTTTTTTGTTTCTTACTTTTTTATTTGTTCTCTGTACAGGTTACACACATAACCTAAGATACATGTTAAAAAAACCATCACAATCAATCGTCCAAGCATTGTGTTTAATTAAAAATATAATAATTACAAATATATAAACCCCCCTTATCTTAATGGTCTCACCTAGCAGTAACCGCCACTCCTCGTGCGTCCCGCCTGTTTAACTTTGACAGCATTGATTAAACATTGATCTAATGTTTGCAATTCAACCATTAAATTCAACCATAATTCAACGTTGATTCAATGACATTTTTTCAACTTTCAATTCTTCAGTGGTTGATTCACCAACACATTTCAACCATAACCATAAATCAACCATTTCAACCAAAATTCCATGTTGAAATAACATCTTCTGCTATCTGGGTATCGACTCATTTTTTTCATTTCATAACTCCTGACACAAATTAAGACATAACTGTCACTATAAGTTTCTCAGAATACAATAGTGGTCAAATACTGAATCTTGAGTCTTATATCTTTTTAATGATGTATAGTTTGTCAAGGTATAACATTAAATCTGATAGTATATTTGAACTAAATAAAAAAAAAAAACGCTTCAGTGCGCCGACGCTCTGGCAACGGTTAAGAGGTTAAGGGAGAGAAAACAGAAGAGAAGTCAATAGAAAGTCCCCCACCATGTTTCTTACCTAGCTTTTTGGGGATAAAATAACTAAACAATTAATGATGGCCTCTAAAGATAAAATGGTTAATTAAGACAGATTAACATTTTCAGCCACTTGGTGATCAAGCGAAACTCTTAAAATGTAATGATTATTTCCCAGAAAATGTGATGTGGAATTCAATAAAATATCAAGCAAAGCCTAAAACAGGGATTTCCGATTGGCCACTGTCCTGCAGAGTTTAGCTCCAACCCCAATTAAACCCTCTTGCAATCAAGTCTTAAACCGATTTTTGACACCCGTGGCCACTGATGGGCAGTAACGCGTTAGAAGTAACGCGTTACTGTAATCCAATTACTTTTTTCAAGCAACGAGTAAAGTAAGGGATTACAATTGCAAAAACAGTAATTAGATTACTGTTACTTCCCATTAAGCAGGCTGCGTTACTGCGTTAGTTAACCGTCATTTTGTTTCGTGAGACTGTCTCGTGCCATGAGTCGTGCGTGAGTGACAATCATGTATGAGCGCCGCGACGTCAGTGGTAAACACCGAAATGTGTAGTGTTGAACAAGAGACAACGTGGAGCGCGGGAGAGAGACACGCATTTGATTGGTCTCACACGCCACACCCCCGATTTCTCACGCTGAAGTGTCAACCCGGTCGGTCAAATGCCTGAAAGATGAATTTATCTATAGATCTACCTGTTGAGCTACTCGTGATCGACTAGTTATACCGCAAAATAGTTTAAATCTCCCGGAATCTAGAGCGAGCGTGCATGCGAGACAGAGGCCGCGTAGCGCACGCGCACCCGCAAAGAGGGAGAGCGTCAGAGCGAGCGAGAGAGAGAGAGACCTTGCGTGTGTAGAGAGCATCCTGATCTAGAAACAGGACCCCCGTTGGAGAATGTCAAAATTCCACCTCAAATCTGAGCAAGCACCTAGCAAGAAGAAGGAAGAAGGACGACTTTCTTTATTTTATTAAAATATGGTGGAATGTGCAGAAAATAGGTTTAAATGTTCATCAAAAGTCTGAGACAGTTGCATTTAATTTATTTTTTGCTTGATGCAATGTGCATAAAGTTAAAATATTGAAACTAATAAAACAAGTTTAAAAAAAGAGAGTGTTTCATTTGATACAATTTTAGATGATGGAATATGCAGAAAGAATAGAAGTAGGCTGAAAGGTCTATTTGCTTTATAGCGTATTCAGGTCGTGCATCATGTTTTTGAAAAGTAACTTAGTAAAGTAACTAGTAAAGTAACTAATTACTTTTGAAAATAAGTAATCAGTAAAGTAACTGGATTACTTTCTTGGAGAAGTAATCAGTAATCAGTAACTAATTACTATTTCCAAGTAACTTGACCAACACTGCCCGTGGCCTAAGACGATTCATAGTCCATTCACTGGACATACAGTATATGTATTATAGACAGAATTGTGTATTATAGACAGCAATTCTGGGAGTCAGGATGTTTGTTTACTAGCAAGCTAGAAATTCAGGAAAAAGCTGTATAATATGTGTGGTCTTTTGTATTACATCTGTGAAATAATCAGTACTTAATACTTCTGGATGGAGGAGGGGCTCTGATCACAGTTTACATACATTTGACTCTGTGCAAGAACTTTTTGTACAATACCTTTGTTACCGTGCTTCCATCTGTTTCAGATTTATCCAAAACGGCATATAAAAACAAAACCATGGTTGACTATCGTTCATGTCATTCGATGGCCTCTATCTGTCTATGTAGGAGCTTCTTGGCCAGAATAAGCTACAATGGACTAGACCTTACATGTGAGACTACTTATTGACAACAATTACAAACGATTTGTTTACTCTTCTATAGAGTCTTTACTCTGTTATGACTACACTTGTGTGACTGTTAGAGCTGAGGTTTGACTGTGTCCTGGTGAATGATGAGTTTGATTCATGTTTTTTTATGACCTGAAACAATGGCAGTGACAGTTTGAGTGACATGACTGCTGCCTTTCAGATGACTGCAGAGGACAGGCTGCTATCAAATAATGACAATTTATTTAGCATCCAGTGGGAGGTGTAGCGAAGAAGCTAACATATTGCCTACAACAAGGTTTAGGAAATAGGAAGTGAAAAATTAGATGGCTGAATGCACCTTGGCACTTGTAGAAATTGTTTGTAAATGTACGTGAGTGGGTTTGTTTCATAGACGAATAGAGTTCTTCAAAAATGACACAATATTTTGGTGCTTCTTAAGACAAGATTAATCAAGATGAGGTGCATGCTTAAAAAAAAAAAAAAAAAAAAACGTAGCCCACTGATGACGACAGAACACCCTCACATATGCTCTCTTGCATACTTAGCCTTCTTGCATACTTGTGTGCATTAGCACTGTTTCTGAATCGGACAGGTCTGGACAGGACAGAAGGGAAAGTCCCAGGAATGCAGACACCTTTACCTTACCCTGGTATGAGATTTGGAGACAGGACAGGGGGACAGGTTACAGAACAAGGCAAAGAGGACATTGTGTACATGCAGGAAGGAGCGTCTACACATCGCCCAGGTAAGGGACATAATAGGGGTGGGAAGTTGGGGGGAGTTGAGGGTACGTTGACAGGGGCTGGACTCACTTCAGTAAGGGTTGAAAGACAAGAGAGCCAGCTCTTCCCAGCAGATGTCACTAACAAGCAGTGTTGTTGTGTCTACAGCCCAAGGCAAGAGAGACAGGCCAACCCATATGCTGCTGGTAAACATAGATAACTTTAAAGGGTAGAGGTAACAACTCCCTAATACCACACGTCTAAATTCACACAACCCCCAGACCAAACCAAATCAAAGCAGCAGACACAGACAGTGTCCAGAGTTCCTGCGCTAGGTGCCAACATATGACTCCCTAACTGAAAGTCCCCCCTATATCTGCAGTGTTTACTGAAATTCAACACCTGCACACTCTGTTTGGACTTGATTCATTCTTCTTGTCCTTGTTTATACCTCTCGGAAGTTTTTTTCTCCCTTTCTAACTAAAACACAGCAGGTTAATGGATTTACTGCTCGGCCTTGGCTCGTTGGTGTGTATTGACCCACATGAGAAAGTCCTGGTGATGTTAGCATGGGGAAGGTGAGGCCAAGTGCAGGAGAGCAATGAGGAACACATGGGACTAAATATTGATTGAGCTCTGACATTGATTTAGCTCTGCTTGATTCACAATACCAGGCCACTGTATGCATACATATAGATCCATACGTATCCGTCCCAAAAGAGGAGCTCCTCTCTTGCTCATTCCCTCCGTCTGTCTTCCTCTCTCACTCCTTGAGAGGGAAGAGAAATCAGGGGAGCCCTCTTTAGCCTCTACTCTTTTGTTTACTGTTGTCCTTTTGTTTCTTTTCATCGTTAATCCTCGAGCTCTGGCCGGGGGATGTCACGTTGTTCTGTTTCTTTCTCTCTCTCTTTCTCACTCCCCCCTTTCCCTGCTTGTTTCTTTCTTTTCATGTGAGCAAAAGCTTGTCAACGGAGGCCTTGTCACTCTACTGGAATATTCAGTACATAACTCCCCATCTTTGTATTAATTACCCTTCTACCTCCTAAACATCAGATGCTCCTCTCTCTCAGTGATGTACGGGACAGCCCCACGGTCCCCAACCCTATGTGGGGGCCTCTTCACAGTATTCTGAGCCCATTATGTCATGGTTAAATTCGCCTATCAAGAGAGATTTTACTTGGCATAAAAGCTGTATGAAAGGTGCAGTGTTGAAGAAAATCATTTGAAACTGTGGCTTTCTAAGATTCAAGTTAACCATGATTGGAAGTAGTTAAACTATTGTCAAGCTATGATGTAATTTATGATTTAATTAGAGTCATATTTTTACTGGATATTTGAATGAATGAAGGGTGAACAGTAAATGTAATAAATATTTCAAAAAATCCTTAGCAGATTCTAAAATAAGTTGATTCATTAAATAATTTTGTGAATCTGTCCATTTAAATAAACAGTCAAAATGAGACTTTTCAACAATCTGTATGAGAGAGAGGCAAAGACAAATCAGTCTTTCAAGACCAATCAATTGGCTGTATAGAATCTCAGAATTGCTTCCCTATACCTTTTTTGTCTATAATATCACTATAATAACTATAATAGTTTATGTCTGTAGAATATCACATATAATATCACTCTCTGTCTCCATCTGTGATACTATTTCACCCTGATACAAATGCCTATGCATTACATCACCACATAAGTTGGACTTCCTCTTATGGATCACGGGGGGCTCCCTAAATTTGCAGTGCACCACTTATCTCTCTCTCTCTCTCTCTCTCTTTCTTTCTCTCTGGCATTCACAATCCCTAAAAGAGAGGGGGTTGAGAGATTTGGGTAAGGAGGGCTCACGGATGGAGCCCGCAGAGGGGGGTGGGGAACTGGCAAGGGTGACAGCGGTTTAAGTTCAAGGGCAGTGGCTGGGAACACAGACACATAAACAAGGCAACTGGTATGCGAGCAATAAAGACATAAAAGTTAGCATGGGGGCATGTTATACAATAAACAGCCACCATTACCTGCTATGTTTATACAGATAAAGAATCCACTGTAAAATCTCTGGATGGCGGATGTAACGCTCAACTTCTTCGAGGACAACCGGCAGGGATGGGGGCCGGAGGGGTTTGGGAGGGGAGGTGGAGGGTGGTTTATGAGGTGCTCTGAGAAATGCTACAAAAAAAAACACAAATCGTTGCTAATGACATTTACAAGCTCAAGAAAGCTTTGTTCACAGATGCTTCACGTGCACTTTGCTAAAATGAAGGGACGAGAGAGAATGAAAAACAAAGACGCAGAGTTGTTTTAATGGACTGGTACATCACTTTTTTAGTGGAGTAATGGAAGGGTAAGTGGGCCTATTCTCTTTTGTGTGGACCGCAAGACAAATATGTCTATGTCGTTTTTCCCTGCAACAACATAAAGAGGCCAAGAGGTCAAATAAACAAACACATCTTGGCACACAGCTCTAGAAGTGATCTGCAGATCTTAAACAATTACACCAAATACATTGTTTAGCAAACTTTACTTACTCAACTACGGCTGATTCCCTTACACATAAATAAATAAATATAAACCACTGATTATATAAATAATGGAAGGAAAATTCTGTTATTAGCTTTTTCTCCCATGTGATTTCTCCAATCTCTCTTTTTCATCCTCTACATACTGTGTATTGATTAAGGGAATCGGGATGGTGGTGAGTGTTTGTACGGGGAGGTGCAGAAAATGCCCTGCAGTACAAGATGTTAAGATAAAAGTCCCTTCCTACTCCGCTGACAGAAAGAGAGAGAAAGAAATGAGAAGATCTATAACAGTTGAGAAGTTCTTCAGTAGTGGTAGTTATATTTAATAAGGTACATTTCAGCTTAATCTTGACACATTCATTCATTTGACCAGAGTCATTAACAGTTATCTTAAAAAAAAAAAAATAAATTAACAGTTATCTTTGCAACACAAGAGCCTATCTCCCTTCCTCAATACCTAATTAAAAATGTCACATGTTATCATGGAATTTTGTTTTAGCTTTCTTTTATCCAGTTAACGTTATGCTAAGCTAGCAGGAGTTGCTGTTAGCTTGAGCTGTTAGCAAAGACAAAATCACAAGGGATACAAATATTTATATACTATTTTTAGCTAAATATAATGTGAAATGCAATTTCAAAGATATACAAAGTTCTGTAATGAAACTCTAGATGGCGCAGGCTAATAGCTCCTTAACTCAAATGCTTGCTATCATATCATTCTCTTTAGGGCACAGCTGATTGGTTCCTGCTTTATCAGTAGCCAGTGATCTTGCTGCTTAACCTGTACGCTAATTCATGTACGCTATATTGTACAGCAGCAGCATGTCTTGCTTGCTCACAGCAGCATGTCATGTATGTATTGGCAGTAGCAAGTCCTGTCCTGTTCTGCTAAGTCAATTGTTTCCATGTTTTATCACTCTTTCGCTGTCAGTACTAAATGCTGTCCCAGTGAGAACGCAGCTTCAAGGCCTTGATCACTCAGCATAGAAAGTGATTATAAGGGAAGCATTTTCAACAAAACGTTGGTATTGCTTTCATACCAGCATGTTATGGTTTAAATGAAGGCAGAGCTTTGCCGGGTCAGGTCAGTGGAAGTTAATGAGTGTCCAGTGTATACACTAATAAGGTGTCAGAGTTCATTTTAGCCCACTGCTCCCAGCTGCCCTCTTCGCACATATGGAGCCCCACAATCAAGATCGTTGCCATGCCAGCCAGGGAGATTTGCATATGTGTTATCTATTTAAATAAATTCTCAGGGTTTATAAGCGCTATAATGCATCTTGGCTATGCTCAGCTCATTGCTAATTTATAGGCAGTCTTCTGTGTCTGGGGCTGATGACACCATCTGAAGCATGTAGTCTAGACGACATTGAACCCACTGTCCGTGGGGTAATTGTTTTATGCAAATGAAAAATCCAAGGGTGACATGTTCCTCGTGCATCCGTGTAATTTGATTGAGGTGTGCTAAGACTGCTGCCAGCCCGGTATGCCTTTACTTTATTATTATTGTTATTATGGTGATTATGATTGTGTGCAGGCTGGCGGGCAGAGGGTTGGGTTCTGCTGCCGGCTGGATGGAGAGAGAGGGATCTCAGAGCCCTGGGGTTGCATCTCCTTGCAGCCTTTGTGTCATAGATAATGCACATAGAAAATATGCTGGCTCTTCATGCTATATTCATGGCTTGATGGATTTTTCCAATATTACATGCTTTTGTTTTTCTTGCCAGTGACAACTGGCAAAAAAAATGACAATGGGCAAATTGTGTCGTTGTGATTTTATATTTTACTGTCTGTGAGAAAGTTTAACGGAGATTAAAAGGCCCACATTCTTGCAGTAGGTTGATGTGTGTTGAAGGGAGCAGAACAACAGTGTCCCATGAAAAAAGAAAATAAATATATAGTATAAAGTATTCAAATAATGTAATGGAGAGAGCTTTCTATAATTGTTTGGTCATACAATTGTATGCATATACAATATTTAAATATAAATATAATATGTACTTGCTATATATATATATATATATATATATATATATACAGTATATATATATATATATATATATATATATATTAAAAATTAAAAATTAAAATTAAGTCTATTCATTTTTTTATATTTTTTCCTGTAACATCACAATAACCAGGCATCATAACATTACTTCAAATTTGACCAATTTTGCATTTATTTATTTATTTATTATTACTGTACTGAAACAATGATTTCCTTAAACACTTGTGCAGTTTCAGCTGGCAGAGGAGGGAGTGACGGTGTAGATATTTTATGGGTGAGGTGACCGCGTTTCTACTGGGAGAGGTGAGGAATGGCTGTGGTTCTCGGTGCCTCCTCCTGACCTTTCACGCTGCCCTGCTCTGCATACGCAGCTAACTAATAACGACCCCTTTAATTATCAGAACCAAGTGCATGCAGCAGCAGACCAGACGATCATAAATCTCAGCCAGAGACAGCACAGGACCAAGGACATGCAGAGTTCTCACCGCTTACACCCCAGCTACACTGCAAGCGAGACAAACTAGAGTGCTCCCATTATAATAAACAATGCTGGCTGTTCACTCGCTTTCAGTGTAGACAACTTTGCTGATTATAATGACAGCTTTCTAGTACATGCAGTGTTATAATTCCGCAGATATGCTCTTTTGATCCATAGTCATGACAGCAACACAAAATAGCATCACACATCCAGCTCTCTCTTTCCCTTTGTCTTTCTCTGGTATTCTGTTATTCACATGGGGGAATCACATTGTATTCACGTGACAGCGAGGTTCATCACTACAGAGCATGACCCCGGTGTCTAGGAGAGAAGGCTCTTTGTTTGGACGACAGGCGTTTCAGTGATGCTCTATTGTCAGAGAGACAGGACTTGAAGAAAGGCCATTAATGTGCACCGGGGGCTGCCAGGTTCAGGCTTCTGATTTAAACATGCAGAGAGAGGGGTAATTACTGTTTAGGTAGTCATAAGAGTAACGGTCAGTATGAAACTACACTAAACTGTGAGCGAATACTGATTTATGGAGACAATTTTAAACTAAACCAAAAATGCCAGATATAAATAATTTATAATAATTATTATATCCATAATCATTGCTGGAAATAATAATGATTAATATTAGTACATTTCTGTTGTTATTTTTGTTTGTGTGTGTGTGTGTATATATAATTGTCATTGTTAGTATTATTATTGTTGCTGTAATTGAAGTAATAAGTGTCACACTGAGTGACAGTCCAATTGTTCTGTAATTTAAACATTAACACTAATGAATTTCATGTCAGAAGTATATATGTCTTCATTAAGCACTTAAAGGCGCAATATGTAGGTTTTTTTCGCCACACGAGGGCGCAGTTTCCAACAATAACAAAGGCGTAGGTTTATGACGCAGTGATGAGCTGAATGATGGGACTTGCTGTCAAGCTGATGGATCTAATAATGTTTATGGATGACTGCAAACATTCATGTTTTTTAACATTACAGTGGTATGAAGCAGGTCGCGATTGCTAAAGAGACAGATATCACACGCGAGTCCCGCGGATATAAAGGAATAAGGATTCTAATTCTACCGAACTACCCGCAAGTGCTGGATTACTCACACAGGTCAGTTTATTAGACGAATTAAACTTGTGAGGTAACGCAGCGCTGCTTCACTTGGTCTAACGTTACACTATCACACTAAACGGCATTTAACCCTCTGGGGACCAAGAACGCGCCCGTGCGTTTTGCTGTTTTTTTTTTCACATAGCAGCAACATAGACTTAAAATACTCCGTCATTTATGGTCATATAAATAAAATCAATACATGATTATAAACTATAGAGGGTCTTCTTTTTTTGTGTACACTCACATTAACATCAAAACCTTGTGTTTTTTTTAAAATAAATAAAATAAACAGGGTGTGCTTTCAGCTCACTCTATCTCCGCAAAAATCTTTCTGAAACATGTCTGGAAAATGAACGGAAACTCCGCTAATACTTATCACACAAACATGAAACATACGTCTAAAGAACGCTTTAAATTTCTACTTTTAAATAAAACAATTCACATTTAAAACAAATATTCTCCTGCAATGTAATCTGTCAAAAACTGAAGAGAAGTACAGTTTCTCCTGTCTTAGCTCATTATCGTTAATTTGTTCACACCCACTCGCAGAGCGCGCTATTCATAAGATAATGTGTTGAGGCCATTTGCAAAATAGATAAACGCCCCCAGGCAAATGCTGTAAACGCACTATATTTTTTAGTCAGATTAAGATTCGTCTTGCGCGGCTGTGAGGAATAATCCTGGGACATTTACCACAGAAGGGCTGGTTTATTTTCACTTCGAGGAGGAGCAACAGATTCAGCTGAGAAGTGTAAGTGTTTTGTGCTTTGTTCTAATCGCGATATAGAATAACGTTAGTGTCTGTAAACGGACAAATAGCATATCCTACTGTTTAAATGTGAATTATGTTTCTCTCTCTGTGTGTGTGTGTGTGTGTGTGTGTGTGAATGAATGAATGAACGCACAGATACGCACTGTTACAGACGAAATAAAAGAACATTTCTTTGACTAGTTTTGGATAAAGTTTTTCAAATCAAATAGGCATCAAATAAGCTTCAAAATAAAGACATCAAATAAGCTTATGTTTTGTCAATAAACTAATCAACTAAGATGTTTGTTCCAATGCAAGCTATATTAAAATAATGAATCCTCAACTTTGAAATATGTATGATCAAACTAAGACATTTATGGAAAAAGACTATTTTCTTTTCAAGATGTTTCCAACTCTAACTTTGAACTGAAATAAAACCATGTCTATATGGTGAAGGGTGTGTGATAGAAGTGTCCAGAGTATGCACCCTGTATTTTAAAGAAGAACATTTAATTATTTGCGATACATTATTCATTCACAAAGAATTCAGGGACATTATTCATTTCCCTAAAGGTTAGAGTTTTCCTCATTTTTTAAATTAAGGCATTAAGATTTTTTATTCCTCTTCTTAGTCAACTTTAGCATGGGTGTTTTCACTTATTCTAAGCAGTGTGTGTGTGTGTGTGTGTATATACACTACCGTTCAAAAGTTTGGGGTCAGTGAGAATTTTATTTTTATTTTTTGGAGGAAAGAAATCAATACTTTTATTAATCAAGGAATAATTAATTTGATCGAAAGTGACAGTAAAGACATTTATAATGTTACAAAAGTCTTTTGAACTTCCTATTCATCAAAGAATCCTAAAAAAAAAAAAAAAAAAACTGTACAACTGACAGACCAACAACTGTTTCAACATTGATAATAATAATAAATGTTTCTTGAGCATCAAATCCTCATATTATACTGATTTGTGAAGGATCATTTGACACTGAAGACACTGACACTGGTGATGCTGAAAATTCAGCTTTGATCACAGGAATAAATTACACTTTACTATATATTCACACAGAAAACAGCTGATTTACACTGGAATAATATTTAATACTATAACCGATTTTTGTTGTATTTTTAATCAAATAAGCGCAGCCATGGTTAGCAGAAGAGAATTCTTTTAAAAGTATTTAAAATCGTACCGACCCCAAACTTTTGAACGGTAGTGTATATATAATTAAAAAGCAATTTTAACCAGAAACCAGTCCTTTGTTGTGTATCTTTGGATTATGTTGTGTTGTAAATAAATCCAAACAATCTAAAAGCCATTCTTTTTTAACCTGTTAAGCTTCAAGCCCATTTTTGAAAAATCCCCAGATATGGCATTCCCAAACTGAAACAGATACAGTTCATGAACCCTTTGTACTAAAAGCACAAGTAAGATCTCATTTGAAAGCTGACACCTGGAAGTTTATTGTAAATGTAGAATTAATTATTATCATAATGAAAAAAATAGTTATAAATAGCTTCAAAGTTTTGTAAAGTTATTATACATTTATTTTTATGAAACATCTTCATGAAAATAAAATTGAAGTTGGCATTGTAGCAATCTAGAAATGCACTGCAGCTAAAGCCACATGTCTGGCCATGTTATATTTAAAATTTGAAGATGATAAGTCTAAAACTCTGTATTTAGTTCAATGTTTTTCAAGATCATGTCATATGACTTTATTTTGATTAGACTGGTGTTTATTGTTTTCTTATAAGCATCTATTCAGTCTATTGCCTCTATTGTTTTGTGATGCAAAAACGAGCCCCATTCAGTGTCAGTCTCCCCTGCACATATTCACACCTCTCCAGCCAGTTTATTGCTCTAAATATGCTTTTCTTTTGTCTGCATTATAATCACTAACGACTAGCAATTCACACTGTTTCAATCCCTCATTTATTTTATAAAAGTTCTCACTTCACAGTGAAACTGTATCAAATGCCCTTTTTGAAAAACGAAACATTTCAGTAAGCATTCTTATTTAGAAAAAAATCATAAAAATTACACCGAAGTAAGGTAGCAGGTGCTCAGTACTAGCTAGCATGTTAGCTTAGCACACCATCAATACACGACAATTTATGAGAATAAAACTATGTTTGTTCTCCAAACTTACTTTATAGCGCAAGTCGAGTGTTTTAAATAACTTTCTGTAATCTGATTTGGCTTCAGATAAAAAAATCAGATAGAAAATATATTATTTTATTGTATTCTGCACAATTTGAAAGTCTATCTCGATTAGCATTACATTATACATATAATCAATTATTATGAAAATACCTGACATGACTCGAAGAACACAGGTAAATCAAATATCATTGCAATCATGTTTATTGTCTTCAAAACATCTTTATCTGCACTTTACAGCGATCTCGGATAGCTTTGTTGTGGCAGGACTTCCTGAATGTCACATGATTATGGCTCTTCTTCATGTGATCCATATATTATGGACTTCTGTTCAAACAGCGCCCTCACTTTCAGGATGAATTGATAACACAGTACAGAGTATACAGCGCTCAAAATGATTACATCGACGCATTTGGGTATAAATTCAATAAATATTATTCCTGTCTATAGAAGTCTAATGTAAAGCTATGAGAATCTATCAATATTTCTCCAAATCTGCACATGTTTGAGCTAAAAGCCCTGAGGGACGTTGTTTTGTCAAGCGCTGTCATGACGATCGCACGGGAGTTTTTTTCTGAATGAGACCGGCTGAGGCTCATAATTCATATTAAAGGTAACGACTCATTTTTTAATTTCATAACTCCTGACACAAATTAAGACATAACTGTCACTATAAGTTTCTCAGAATACAATAGTGGTCAAATACTGAATCTTGAGTCTTATATCTTTTTAATGATGTATAGTTTGTCAAGGTATAACATTAAATCTGATAGTATATTTGAACTAAATAAATAAAAAAACGCTTCAGTGCGCCGACGCTCTGGAGACGGTTAAGAGGTTAAATCTCCTCATTCTTTGTGCAAGGCTCCTCATAAGGGCCTGATAGCACCTAATAGGGCCATTATGGGAGGGTCTTTGTCTTTCTCAGGTGTGAAATGCCATACATATTAATGAGAGATCACGCCTCCTCGCATAAAGCTTTCTCACACTAAACACGTCATACACATTATAAAAGACTTTATTGACTTATCTGAATGAGTAGTCAGGATGATTCTCACATAGTTTTGGAGCAAATATTCTAGGCTATGTGATACAATTTTCAAAAGTCTTGTGAATAAATAATCAATATGTGTTTTGTGGCCTTATTTCAGAAACTTTTATTTTTAAGTTTTTAAATAACCATGCATAAATAATATTCTCTCAAAAATACAAACATGTACATACATGTTGCTCAAATATTATGGTAGCCCCGTTTGTGCTATATAGAGTGAATTTACACCGTTGCCATTAACATGTTTATAAATAACTGAAAAAAGCACAAAACGTTACGCCATACGCAGTTGTCCACGTCTGTCGCCATGGTTACGTCATGGCTATGGCAGTATGAACGGAAACCGAGGATAGCGCGGATATTGCGTCATTGACAGGCGACATTTTTTTCCGGGACGGCCACTTATTTAAAATTGGAATTTCTCTGAAATAAAAAATCTTTGGAGAGTTTTGGGATATTGTAAGTACACAACTGCAGGAAATATATCACACTGTGCAAGTGATTTTTGGATATTTTATTACAAAATTCTTACATATTGAGAATTTGAGAATTTGAGAATTATCTCCAGTCCAGTAGTCTCTAGAGACTAGTTCTACCTCTAAACACTCAACATGTTAACACTAGATTAGACAGACATATAGGTCGACAGACAGACAGATCGATAGATAGATAGATAGATAGATAGATAGATAGATAGATAGATAGATAGATAGATAGATAGATAGATAGATAGATAGATAGATAGATAGATAGATAGATAGATAGATAGATAGATAGATAGATAGATATAGATAGATAGATAGACCTCTACTTACCATCTCCATATAAAAGAGTTGGGAAAGAGAGAGGAAGGACCGAGTGAGGGGTGTGGCCTATCCGTAAGTGACAGGGATGAATAGCAGGACTGTGGAGTGGGATGTGCTGGCCTCCTGCTGACCCTCCTCTGGCCAGTGTGTGGATTCAATATGACTAGGTAAACACACTGCTGGCCTTGTCAGAGAGCAGGCCCAGCCACTGGTTTATATCATATACACATCTAACCCTTAGCAGAAACTCCATTGCCAGAGAGAAAGAAAAACATCAGGAGACTACATGTAGCATTATTTCATTTAAAGAAACTGAGGATATTTGATTTTGTATGTGCGTACTTACCTAATGGATTTGATTGAGAGGAGAGCATATGATTTTGGTCTTTTTTTTCTTTTTTTTTTATATAGTACAGCCTAATCGGGCCTTACATTAAGGCTGACTTAGCTGTTAAAAGTAAAATTTTCCATTCTAAAAGCATTGTATATGAATATTTAAGCTTTTAAAGCTGTTCAGTCATGACGTCAATTTGTAGACCAACTTGGAGGGCTAATCCACCACTGGTTCCCTCTGGATTTTGTAATGGGATTTTAGAATTGAAATTTTCAGAATGTGAGTAAAATAAGGTCTATGGTGAATATTATATAACAGATTTTCCTATTTTGTTTATGTTTTGTGCTCTGAAAACATAAGTTGTTACATGAGAATAAATACAGATCGGGTCCCCTATGTGATCATGGCCACTGGAATCGTTCTAACCATTCCAAAACTTTCCCCCGTCCCCCCTGATCCCCCCTTATCAGCGGCCCTGTTCACATTTGAGAAAATACTGTTAATAATTTATTAACCACTTTTTTTTTTTTTACTCATAAATCGAGAACCACTATTCTAAACATGCATTAGAACATATATACATAATACTTTTCCAAATTTTAGGGCTACAAACTGAACAGCAGTATTTGATTTCAATATGTGGACCTCACTATCCAGGTCAATAAATCAATCAAGGAGTAATCCAGGTGTCAACAACCAAATCACATTAAAGTAGGAGGAGCCTAATCGCACTAAGCCTTTCCCTTTATTCTTCCCTTGAAATAATACCTCTACCCTACGAGGAGCTCATTATATTTGGGCAAGAGAAGTGTTCTCTAAATTTAATCCATCCTTCTCTGTTTTTCCTCCCTAGCTCCGTCCATCTCTATTCTTGCATTTCACCTCAACTTTTTTTTATATCCTTTCTGTCTAGACATCTCAAAGCAGAGGTAAAGGAGGGAGGCCAATTACAGAGGTTACAAGCTGCGCCGCAATTAAGGAAATGTACAGTTCAGCAGAGTTCAGGGATTAAAAAGGCCGTCAAAACTGGAGAGCCCTGTAAAAGTATGACTCATAATTCAATGAGTTTTCCTCATTTTTTAAATTAAGGCATTAAGATTTTTTATTCCTCTTCTTAGTCAACTTTAGCATGGGTGTTTTCACTTATTCTAAGCAGTGTGTGTGTGTGTGTGTGTATATACACTACCGTTCAAAAGTTTGGGGTCAGTGAGAATTTTATTTTTATTTTTTGGAGGAAAGAAATCAATACTTTTATTAATCAAGGAATAATTAATTTGATCGAAAGTGACAGTAAAGACATTTATAATGTTACAAAAGTCTTTTGAACTTCCTATTCATCAAAGAATCCTAAAAAAAAAAAAAAAAAAACTGTACAACTGACAGACCAACAACTGTTTCAACATTGATAATAATAATAAATGTTTCTTGAGCATCAAATCCTCATATTATACTGATTTGTGAAGGATCATTTGACACTGAAGACACTGACACTGGTGATGCTGAAAATTCAGCTTTGATCACAGGAATAAATTACACTTTACTATATATTCACACAGAAAACAGCTGATTTACACTGGAATAATATTTAATACTATAACCGATTTTTGTTGTATTTTTAATCAAATAAGCGCAGCCATGGTTAGCAGAAGAGAATTCTTTTAAAAGTATTTAAAATCGTACCGACCCCAAACTTTTGAACGGTAGTGTATATATAATTAAAAAGCAATTTTAACCAGAAACCAGTCCTTTGTTGTGTATCTTTGGATTATGTTGTGTTGTAAATAAATCCAAACAATCTAAAAGCCATTCTTTTTTAAATCTCCTCATTCTTTGTGCAAGGCTCCTCATAAGGGCCTGATAGCACCTAATAGGGCCATTATGGGAGGGTCTTTGTCTTTCTCAGGTGTGAAATGCCATACATATTAATGAGAGATCACGCCTCCTCGCATAAAGCTTTCTCACACTAAACACGTCATACACATTATAAAAGACTTTATTGACTTATCTGAATGAGTAGTCAGGATGATTCTCACATAGTTTTGGAGCAAATATTCTAGGCTATGTGATACAATTTTCAAAAGTCTTGTGAATAAATAATCAATATGTGTTTTGTGGCCTTATTTCAGAAACTTTTATTTTTAAGTTTTTAAATAACCATGCATAAATAATATTCTCTCAAAAATACAAACATGTACATACATGTTGCTCAAATATTATGGTAGCCCCGTTTGTGCTATATAGAGTGAATTTACACCGTTGCCATTAACATGTTTATAAATAACTGAAAAAAGCACAAATGTCAGTGCATGTCAAAACATCCCAAGGGCCTCAAAAAACCCTTGGTCCCCAGAGGGTTAAATGTGTGTTGAAAGTTATAATGTTATACTACGTGTTAGTTTGTTTGCTATATACTAGCAGTGAGCTAGATCAACATTAGAAAAACATACTGACCATATTCTAACATTTCATCATGTTGAGCTAACGTTATATAACATTGATTTGTTGTATGTACATTTGCTCACCTGTCTAATAAAGCTGACTCGTGAAGCTCTGTCAAGTCCAAGTTAGTCGCGGACGTGGAGCTCTCGGCGTCTCAAAAACGCCACGCTGATATTGATCCTCAATTTAGTTCTCCTTGTTTGTCCCAAAGTCTGCTTGCCATGGTCTATGTTTGAAAGAAACAAGAACCGCGTGCCGCTAAACGTTACGCCATACGCAGTTGTCCACGTCTGTCGCCATGGTTACGTCATGGCTATGGCAGTATGAACGGAAACCGAGGATAGCGCGGATATTGCGTCATTGACAGGCGACATTTTTTTCCGGGACGGCCACTTATTTAAAATTGGAATTTCTCTGAAATAAAAAATCTTTGGAGAGTTTTGGGATATTGTAAGTACACAACTGCAGGAAATATATCACACTGTGCAAGTGATTTTTGGATATTTTATTACAAAATTCTTACATATTGAGAATTTGAGAATTTGAGAATTATCTCCAGTCCAGTAGTCTCTAGAGACTAGTTCTACCTCTAAACACTCAACATGTTAACACTAGATTAGACAGACATATAGGTCGACAGACAGACAGATCGATAGATAGATAGATAGATAGATAGATAGATAGATAGATAGATAGATAGATAGATAGATAGATAGATAGATAGATAGATAGATAGATAGATAGATAGATAGATAGATATAGATAGATAGATAGACCTCTACTTACCATCTCCATATAAAAGAGTTGGGAAAGAGAGAGGAAGGACCGAGTGAGGGGTGTGGCCTATCCGTAAGTGACAGGGATGAATAGCAGGACTGTGGAGTGGGATGTGCTGGCCTCCTGCTGACCCTCCTCTGGCCAGTGTGTGGATTCAATATGACTAGGTAAACACACTGCTGGCCTTGTCAGAGAGCAGGCCCAGCCACTGGTTTATATCATATACACATCTAACCCTTAGCAGAAACTCCATTGCCAGAGAGAAAGAAAAACATCAGGAGACTACATGTAGCATTATTTCATTTAAAGAAACTGAGGATATTTGATTTTGTATGTGCGTACTTACCTAATGGATTTGATTGAGAGGAGAGCATATGATTTTGGTCTTTTTTTTCTTTTTTTTTTATATAGTACAGCCTAATCGGGCCTTACATTAAGGCTGACTTAGCTGTTAAAAGTAAAATTTTCCATTCTAAAAGCATTGTATATGAATATTTAAGCTTTTAAAGCTGTTCAGTCATGACGTCAATTTGTAGACCAACTTGGAGGGCTAATCCACCACTGGTTCCCTCTGGATTTTGTAATGGGATTTTAGAATTGAAATTTTCAGAATGTGAGTAAAATAAGGTCTATGGTGAATATTATATAACAGATTTTCCTATTTTGTTTATGTTTTGTGCTCTGAAAACATAAGTTGTTACATGAGAATAAATACAGATCGGGTCCCCTATGTGATCATGGCCACTGGAATCGTTCTAACCATTCCAAAACTTTCCCCCGTCCCCCCTGATCCCCCCTTATCAGCGGCCCTGTTCACATTTGAGAAAATACTGTTAATAATTTATTAACCACTTTTTTTTTTTTTACTCATAAATCGAGAACCACTATTCTAAACATGCATTAGAACATATATACATAATACTTTTCCAAATTTTAGGGCTACAAACTGAACAGCAGTATTTGATTTCAATATGTGGACCTCACTATCCAGGTCAATAAATCAATCAAGGAGTAATCCAGGTGTCAACAACCAAATCACATTAAAGTAGGAGGAGCCTAATCGCACTAAGCCTTTCCCTTTATTCTTCCCTTGAAATAATACCTCTACCCTACGAGGAGCTCATTATATTTGGGCAAGAGAAGTGTTCTCTAAATTTAATCCATCCTTCTCTGTTTTTCCTCCCTAGCTCCGTCCATCTCTATTCTTGCATTTCACCTCAACTTTTTTTTATATCCTTTCTGTCTAGACATCTCAAAGCAGAGGTAAAGGAGGGAGGCCAATTACAGAGGTTACAAGCTGCGCCGCAATTAAGGAAATGTACAGTTCAGCAGAGTTCAGGGATTAAAAAGGCCGTCAAAACTGGAGAGCCCTGTAAAAGTATGACTCATAATTTTTGCACAGTAAAGCCACCGCAAATGGCCGTGTCAGTGATAAGGCAGCTTTTATATGTTGAGTGGGCCGGAGCCCGTGTGAAATAATTTACTCATGCGGCAGAGCAGTAAACAAGATTACATTAAGGTGATTGTTTAACCCTTTCACTCGTCACACGTCCACAAATTACTGAAAGCGGCAGCTTTGAAACAGCCAGATAAAATGCGTTTGAAAGCATAAACCACTCCAGATTATCACGCAATGGCGTACATGTGTCATTCCCATCCAGAATCGGGGAGTGTGAGAACTCCTTGGCAGGGGAGGTGGACCTGGGGTCTGGCGTTAACCACCCTTAAAACCTTGAGACAAGCGAGGGAGGATGCAGGTTGTGATCTTAATTTCATCCACCGCTCTAAACTGTTTCGCAGCCTGTAGAAAGGTTGACTCAGCGTTCCGCGCGGGCGTCCCATGACAGTTGCGAGATGGAGAGCTGCAGTAGAAGGCTTTCAGCTCCTTACAGAAAGTAGCTCTGTTAGATCCATTGACCTCTGCTGGACAAGGACTCTCTGTCTACACATCTGGCCCCCCTCTTTCCCCCACCTTGTGCTAGGAGAAAGAGAGCGAGGCGAGCGGGAGTGGAGTGGAGGGGGGGGGGGGGGGGTGTCCTGGGAGCGGCTGGCGGACAGGATGATGTATTTGGGAGAGTGCAGCAGCTGTCCTGTTGGGCTGGAGTGCAGAAGGGCTGTAGCAGCGTGGCCTCATAAAGAGAGGAGACTGGCCCCTGACATCCCAGCCTCTCTCGGATATAGAACAGAGACACACTGCCAAAAAGAGATACACATACTGTCTGCAACTTGATTAAGTTACAGTAGAGGAGAAGAGGGATATGAGAGAGTGTTTATTTTGCTTCAGTTTGCTTCTGCTCTTGCCAGAGCCCTGTCTTCTTCTGCCTCGCCACAAGCTGATCTCTGTTCTATCTATCAGTCCTCTACAACGCCAAGGTCAAAGGTCAGACACCTTCATGGGTGGCAGGCTGGATGAGGAGTGACAGTAAACCTCACTGTATCAAAACCAGATGATGTTGTCTGGTATGATTTCCAGATTTCTTAAAAAAAAAAAAATCTGGAAGTTGTTGACATCTTTCTTATGTAAATGTCTTTATTCACAGGTGAAGGTAAAAAATAAAGTTTCTTTTTTTCACATTTAGGCTTGTAAATCTACTTAAATACTAAGATTAATTAATCAAATGTTATGATGATTCATCAATCAAATTAATAACATATACTCACAAATATCGGTTTAAACACGTTACATTATTTTCATTTCATTACACTTTCTCTGTAGAGCGACCTTGGTCTTAGGAAATTGATTATTTATTTTATTTTATTTTTGTATTTTATTTTATTTTATTTTATTTATTTATGGCAGAAGAGTAAATCATTGGATAGACAATATTTAATAACAAATATGAATACAAATAAAAAATACACACACACACACAACACACACACACACACACACACACACACACACACACACACACACACACACACACATATTTGATATATATACTGAATTCATTTCTCCAGTCTTCAGTGTCACATGATCCTCCAGAAATCATTGTAATGTGATGATTTGCTCAAGAAACATTTTTTTCTCCTTTTTTTTTCTCAGAATTCTCACATGAATATAAATGATAAAAATTGTGTCTCACTTTTTCAGTTTCTTTCACCATAAGTGGCTTGTTTTTAGATGTTGTGTCAAAGTTATAAAGTAGTTGGATAAACTGCTTCAATGTTGGTAAATTAAAGAATTAAGGTTTTTTTTTATTATTATTTTTTTATTTATTATTATTAATTCGACTAAAAGAGGGCATTACATTGACACACCACCCCAAAATTAAAGATTTAAATCGTAAGTGTTTGTGTTTGCCTATAGAACAAAATAGCCAACTCTCTCTCTCTCTCTCTCTCTCTCTCTCTCTCTCTCTCTCTCTCTCTCTCTCTCTCTCTCTCTCCTGTTTGTGAACACTCTCAGTGTGCCAAGCAGAGGCGCTGTGACACGCTCCCACAAGGCCTCTCATTAGAAACAGAGCTGTCTGGCAAGCTGGACCATAAACTTTAGAGAGGTCACCCCCCCATCCTGTTCTTCTGCACTGTAAACAAGCAGAAAGGTTAGTACTGTATCCATCTGACACTGTCTTATCTCATTAGAAACAAAGGACATGGCGCTAAGTGCTCTGACAACAGCAGTCATAAAGCAGAGCTCTCCTGAAAACTCCCCCCGAGATAGTATTTCCCTGTGACTTTGGGTTGGGGGTGTTTACTGCATTTGTTGCTTGTTTGTTTGTTTTTTTGTGTGTGCGTGTTTGCGTGTGTGTGTGCGCGAGTGCGTGTGTGTGTGGACTCATGCTTGTGTGTATCTGGGCACTGGTTTGGTTACAGTTTGTTTAGCTAACTACCTTATGCAATACAGTCCCATAATGCATTATTTTGACTGACATCATACCTGCTTACATTTAGCATAAAAGTTCTTGTCTTTATTAATACTTTTATTTAGCAAGGATGGATTAAAAGGATGCATTTAAATTGGCCAAAAGCGACGTGTTACAAAAGTATTATATTTCAAATAAATGCTGTTCTTTTGAACTTTATATTCATCAAAGGATTCATCAAAAATTCAACAAAAATATAAATTGTTCAACAAACACTGTTTTCAACATTGATATTAACGATCTCAATATTGATTTTCAATATTGATATTTTTCAATCACTGGAAAAAAATTACACTTTGTAAATATATTAAAATAGACAACAGTTATTTTAATTTGTAATAATATTTCACAATATTACTGTTTTTACAGTATTCATGATCAAATAAATGCAGCATGGGTGAGTTTTGAATGGTACTGTAGTTTCTTCAAGCATGTCTATGCTGTTTTAACAGTTGATTAATTGATGTTGTTGGATATTGTTAACCATTGTTTTACCATTGTTAGTCATTGCTTTATCAACCTCGCATTCGGTTTGTCTCCATTCTGGTATGTTTTAATGTGTGTAATTGTTGTACCGTTTTGATCCCTCTTTTTGTTATCATGATCTAACAACTGTTATGTTGTGTTTCAATATGCTGCATGGCCCAATTTGTTTAAATGCAATGGAGCACAAATGTTGAATGTATAAAAGTGCCATACAGTCACATTTCTATGCAAATGTCCCACTGTCTCTAATACAGTCACTAGCGTGTTAACCCCTTTTCCATAGACTTTTTCCCCCAGGGGCGTGTACTGACTCACTTAACTGCGCAGAGACATATGCACGTACCGTATACGTGTCACTTCTTTTGTAAAAAACTACTCCTTTAAAGAATGTGGCTTTGCTAAGTTTTTTTCTGGTACAGATTCATTAGTTTTTGGCCTCTTGCTGCCTGTCTTCTGGTTTGCTGACTGCTAGTGGAAAAAGCCATTTAGCCCACTGAATGTCAAGGTTAGTGCGCGTTGTCCTTGTCATCAGTCTCGGCGGCAGAAGGTCAGGGATAAGCTTTCCTCAAATGGGCAGCGTCAAACAAAAGGGGGGCTGACTTAACTGGCCCAGAGAAAGAAGACCTTCTCTTTCAGTCGATAAACAATCCACTGGGCAAAAGCTCTCAGCAGCGTTAACCCCTGCACCGCTGGCCTTATAGTGACACAGTCTATGTGTGTGTTTGTGTGTGTTGGTATGAAGGCCATGGTAGTTGAAAAGCTCGCCAAGAAGGGTAATGTTTCTCCACGGTGCACTAGAGAGCAGAGTTGATCAATGCACAGTTAATATATTCATCAGCCAAACTAAATAATCATATTTGTCAGGGGGGGGGGGGTTCAAATAAATATGTAATCATTTCTTAATTGGAGGGCTGTAAAAATCAAATTCTGTTAGAGAAAACAGCAGGGCAGAGAGTGATGAATATATTTCTGTCTATCAGTTCGATCAGGTAGAGAGACATGTGTCTACCACACCTCTATCTAAACAGAAATGGAAATGTCATCTCCCGTGTGGTCCTGGCTAGCTCAGATCTCACTCAGCCAAAGGTGGATCTGCCGGGAGACATAACATATCATCTTAACTGTCTCACAACAGCCAAAATGGCCAAAACCCATAAAAGGAGCTTTGGGCTGTCAAACAGGGTACATCACATGCTCTACTGGGCCCTCAAAACATCCAGTCAAAGCTTTCTTCCTGTTAGCATATTACAACATATGTTATGTGCTGCTGCAGTGTAGCTCAACTGGCAACGCAAAGGTCATTGTTTTGATTCCTAGGAAGCACATGAAATGATAAAACATATACCTTAAATGCACTGCAAGGCTTTTTTTTTTCTTCAATTGTGAACCGTACTAAAGGTGAGATGACCCATACCCCAGAACACCTTTTCATGTGGACCCGGGTGCAGTTTGCTGGTGCAGACCCAAATGAACCGAACTGGGTCCATGCAGCAAAAGCCTCTAAGATGCTTTGAATAAAAAACACATGCGTATAAATGCGAAACATTTGAACACATGTACAATGCCTTGTGGCTGTTGACCTTTCTGACACTCACATTGAACGATGTTATTTAACCCTTGTGCACTGTTCGAATTCTGTGTACACCCTTTATGGAGCGGGTCAAATTGACCCTAATTGGATTCAATACAATTCCTCAAAAATCACACTATGAAAAACAACAAAGATTTAGATACAAACTGTAAACTTTTAATATCAACATTTGTCAAACATTACAAAAACATTATATCTGAAAATATGATTTATAAAAATGTTTTTAAACCACTTTTTGACAAAATTGGAAAATAAACAGTGTACTGACTTTATTTGCATGTATATATATATATATAATTTTTTTTTTTTTTTTTTTTACATTTTATGCTTTGAACATCGTAACTGAACAATACAATTTTGCTGTATAATGAACATTTTTAATTTTCCTAAGTTAACTTTCCCTAGTTTCCTAAGCCCTAGTTCCCTAGTTTCATTATTCACTCACAGGGAAGTGAGAAACCAAACATAACATAAACATACATCAAATAAACGTTTTTAATTTATGTTTTGGCTCTGTGAAGCTGCCTTTGAAAATCCTACATAAAAGTTTTGGTTAAAAGCTAGTTATTTTAGATATCTTGAATATTGAAATGAGAGCTTATTTTACTATCTGTGTCTGACAAAGATTTTAATCTGTAATTTGTAAATAATTCTAAACACTGTGATTTTAGCTTTTTCAAGTGTGTTTGGTTAGGGTTAGAGCACTTTTAGATACACTTGCATGTTAGAACTGGAGTTGAAGTGCCCTTACATACAGATAATAAATGTTTTTATTTTGTGTCTGTACAGTTGCTTTTGAATGGCTGCCTATGAGGGTCAAATTGACCCGCGAACATCACGAACGTAACAGTAATTTTGTTTGTATATGTCAAAACACATCAGCATGTTGAAACTTTGCATGCATGTTCATCGTGATAAATGAAAAAAAGTCACAAAATATCAAGACAAAAAACAAAGGTTAACCAGTATTTCCAACAACTAGAAAATCGAAACGGGTCAAATTGACCCGCAACATATAATGTAATTTGAAAAAAAAAAAACTGAAAAGGTTTCCTGGCACATCACACACTGAAAAGACTTCTGCTCCTTATTTTATTGTTGAGACTAATTAAAGTGTGAAACCACCCATAGACATAAAAGTGTCCTTACATAAATCTAGCATTCAGTCGTTCATTCATTTATTTTACCTTAACAAGGAGAGAGAGGGAGCAGATGGTAATGCAGTATACATTTTACTTTAGGTGGACCAAAGACCACATGGACAGGTAAAGCAAACAAATAAGCAGAATGAGAAGGATGTTGAACTCATCCAAATTTAAATATTACATCCGCAGTAGGGACAGTTCCCCAATACAAATAAAATAAAAAGGTCATTTCACAAATCATAGAGTGTAGAGGTGCTTTTATTGTCTTTTTTTTGTTGGAATTTGACAGGCCTTGATCCTGACAGGGTTTTCATTTTTGTGTGAACTACTCCTTTAAATGTTGCACAATTTAGCAACAGCAGTAACATAATGATGAGCAGTTTAATAATGCATCATCAGATTTCTTCCTGTTGTAGTCTCAGCGGTGTGGCTTGTCATTGTGCCCTTGGGAGGGCTTTGAACACACAGGCCGTGATAATCTCTGCTATCTCCGTGGCTTATTCTCCAGATCTCTCTAATGGTACGACAGTGTCCACAGTGGCTGCAGTCATCTTAAACGGATGAAGGCAATTCCAGCGGCGGTCACGTAGTAGTGTATTCCCAGTGTCACCTTGTCATTTGGATCCTGTTTGTGCAGTACTTCGGGTAAAACCGAGGGACGTGTGTGCGGTTCTCCGTGAAAGATATCCTTTGCCCCCCTCCTCCGTCTCTGTCGCAAAGGTCTAAGCAAACACAACTTCGCCCTCCTTCATTAACCTTCCTCCGATCTCTCTCCATCCATAGAATTTCTCTCTCTCATACATACTTTCTTTCATTCCTTCCTTCTCTTTAGCCTCTTACAAGGTTAATGTTTGCACAGATGAACTTAATTAAGGTTTTTTTCTTTTTTTTCAAATGACTTTGGCAGTTTGTGTGTTTTAGATTTTTAAGAGCAAGACAGGATTATTATGCTTGAGGATCAGGCCTAATGTAAAGCAGTGGAGCTGAACTCAGAGCAATGACATTAGTAAGAGTGTCTTCTCATTAGAATAGATTATTATCAGGGATAACAGTTGGATATACCATATTACAACATGGATGTTTCTTTAGCCCTATATCAGATAAGATATTTTTTTTTTCACGTTTTTGTCTCTTATGCTCACAAAGGCTGCATTTATTTGATCAAAAATACTGTAAAATTGGTCATATTAAGAAATATAGTTATTTGTTCATTTAAAACATCAATATATTTTAAAATGTAATTTACTCCTGTGATGACAAAGCTGAATTTCCAGCAGCCTTTACTGCAGTCTTCAGTGTCTCATGATCCTTTGGAAATGAACTCTTTCATGCAAATTGTAAAGAATTTATTTGGGATAGCCTATTTTGACAATCTCAATTAATTCACTCATTGTGATTCAAGTTGATTGTGTTGCATGGAGTCGAATGCTGGCATGCTGTGCTGGATTGCTGGTGTGTCACTCTTTGACCACTGCTGTAATGATACAATTCGGTGCCAAAAGGGCATTCCGCATTGCATGGGCACGTCCTATGAGCGGCACAAGGCACCGTCCACTTTATGGTGGATGGCAAACACCCATGCGGACAGCCGTGGTAAAGATGACAGGATAAGATCGAAGCGGATATTATGAAGTTCGCCAAATTACACCCAAGCGATGATCCGACAAGCAGACTCTGCACCAGCGGAAAATACGCTAGGTTGAAGAAGATGATTGTGATTCATTCAAGTGAATGCTAAATTTGTCAGTATTTATGGCACATTGTTTTTGTATCTGAAGGTGTTGAACAACATTATAGGCAAGGCAATTAAGAAAAGGAAGGTGGCAGATTGCATCCAAACATACAGTAGATTTAAACATGCTGAACAGATTAACCCAAGATAATTCCTTCATATACAACCTTTTCTGTTCTGTAGCCTGATTTGTACCAGTACTCAGGAATAAATTATGTTAATGTAAATTATGGCATCAGTTGTTTATGAATTTGATTTCAAGCCATTTGATGTTTACGATATGTTCAAATAATAAAAAAATAAAAAATATCAGTTTAACCCCTTAAGTGTCACGGGCCCACCGGTGGGCCCAAATCCTTTACATTTTTAAAACAGTAATATCCCATACTAAACCTAAACTAATCTTGACAAACTATATATCATTTGAAAGCTTACAATCTCTAGTTTCCATATTTGGTGATATATTTTTAAAATAAATTACAGAGGAGCCGTAATTTATCAATTTGCAACAATAATATTTTCATACTCTTAGACCTTTATTTTGAAATAGTGATGAACATGAAAAATCATGAAAGAAGGGTAGAAACCTCAGTTTGTTTTCATGCCAAGAGTTCAAAAGATAGCATCAATTCAATTATTTAAAAAAAAAAGGTCTGAATTTTTTTTTTTTATATAAAGAAAAAAATTATATGATGTGGCAGGAAGCTAAAATGCACATGCGTGTTCTTTTTATGTTTCTTAGAGGTTGAAATCATATCAAAATCTGCCAAATTTCTCATATTACTTCTGAATAGGATGTCTACTTCATAAATTGTATGAAAATTGTGGAAATAATGGTTCCTTTCACTCAAAACACATATGGAAATGGAGGCGCCCTTATATGGGCAGTAATGGAGTCTGGTTGTGACCTAGTGAAAAAGTTTGGTACTGCGCCCAAACAAAATCTTACTGAAAGCTCATTTTTTGAGATATCAACCTAAAATTTGAAACACAACTTGTTCAGATTTTTGGCTTTGATTTTTTTGCCGTTTTACAGTCGCCCAGGTTTTAAAAATATGTATTTTATATAAAATATGAATAATTAAATTTTTTACATTGTACATTTTCATAAACTCAAACTTCTATAACTTTTTTTCTGTTTCACTTTCTTAATTTATTTCACTTCTACAAAAATCTGCCAAATGTCTTCTTTAAAACAAGACCAATCTTACGTCTATATTCCAAAGCATTCTTGAATTACAACCATTTAAGTTCGAAATGTGCATTTTCATGTATATTCAAAAAAAGGGGGGTGACACTTAAAGGGTTAAACACTAAGCGAATTTAGATGTCCATTAACTCCGTGTAGCCATTCAAGAAGAATGATTCGCATTCTCTCCATGTTTCATAATTTCCTCACAGGGTCTATGACCACACATGACCTCTCTGTGATGCCCGGCTGTTTCTGTATTGGAGAAATGAACAGATAAATAACCCTGACCTTAATGATGACAAGGTTAGGCTGGGGTTGAATCATGTGAAAGGCCTCAGCACCAGTCACAAGGCAGATCAGAAAGCCACAGCCTCGCCCCGGGGCGACCTCTGCATCTCTGAGCCTCTTTTCAAAATGAGAACATCTCAGTGCTATTTTCTCTTTTCCTGTCATGCCTTTCAGTTGACCTTTGACCTACTTGATAGAGCGCTTTAGGGTGACAGAAGAAGCACTTGTGTAACCGGCCTTCAAGCATCATATTCCTGTTCATCGCTATTCCCCGATTGTATATTTAAAGCCAGCTCTGAATAAGATCGCCCTGCTATATTATGTGGATTTTTTAAGCATCTGCAATCCACCCGTGAAAAAAAAATCCTGCTGGAGTTATGGTATGTGTGTTGTGATCATTTCATGCTGAGGTCCCTTGTTGTAAAGAAACTGCGTATGGTGAATGCCTGAGCCACTGACCGTCTCTAATGGTTTGTTTGTGTTTATTGTTGTGGAAGTGAGAGGAGCCACTGGGTGATACATGCAAGAGGAGGTTAAATGTTCAGCCACTGGAACTGTGCATTAATTAGTGCACCCAGGTGCCATATCACACTGTGACTCACTCTTCCTCTCCCACACCAACACGTGACTGACCAGAGACTGTATCATCTCAACTAACTGCCCCTCTCATTGCTTCTTCTCTATCCTACTCTTATTCACCAAAGTTCACTGTACTTGCAGCAGTTCCTTTTTGGTTGTCATTTATCTAATTAATGTGTAAGCTGTGTGCCTTTTTCTTCCACCAGAACAGAATTGTGTGTTCACACCAACGCTAGTATTACCATCCATCTCACTGGCAGTTGGTTTACTGGGTGGAAGTTGTGATTTGAAATCTCGACATAAAGTTGAGATGAACATTAAAAGGAAATTTAAACGTGGAAAAGCATTAACAAAGTATTACAACAGACTATGAATAACACCAAAAGATCAATTATTTCCGCAGCAATATTACAGACGTGTGAAATTTCACTGTAGTAATACTATACGTATGTATCATGTTGCCTTAATCAAAAATTTTCATTAACTGGAACATTGAGTGATAATGTTTGAAAGGGATTTCTGTAATTTTGACAGACAATAAGTATTAACTGCTTTAGAAATATTATAGTAAACACTGCTAATAGGGATTAGACGTGAAAAGGGGAGACACACCTGGAAAGAAACGTGAGGATTTAGTGAGAAAAAGAGAACATTTCTTTGAATAATTCATGAGATATATCATAAAATGAATCGGGAGAACGGACCACAAATGTAGTCTGTATATGTTGTCTTTTTCATGCTGTTACAGCGGAATACAAAGTCAAATTTTTTTTACAAAAAATTAAAAAACAAGCGGAAAAGAATGCAGCGACTGAAAACAGCTCTTGCTATAGATATTCTTGTTGCATGTCACATTAAAATACCAAGCGTTACGTTATTCTCCTGAATCTAAAACGCAGTATGCGCGCCAGGAAAAAGGTGGATAGTTATATGGAACAAGATTTTGGATCAATGAGATTTCTCAGTGGGCGGGGCTATCCAGGGTGACACCAACACAACTGAACTTCCAACAAAATATCACATGGTCAGGACACATTTTGTTGGACGATTTTGCCAGCACTGGTAAAACATCTACTATAAAATAATAGCAATACATTACCATTTAAAAGTCTGGGATCAGTAATTTGTTTTGTTTTGTTTTAAAGAAACTACACTTTTATTCAGCAATTAAATTATCAAAAGTGACATTAAAGACATTTATAAATGTTACAAAAGTTTTCTAATCCAAATAAATGCTGTTCTTTTGAACTTTCAATTCATAAAAATAAAAAATACATGAAAAAAATGTATCACTGTTTCTACAAAAATATTAAGCAACATAGCTCTGATAAATAATAAGAAATGCTTCTTGATCACCAAATCAGCAGATTCGAAATTGCCATCACACAAATAAATTACATTTTAAAATATATAGGATTTGTAATAATATTTCACAATATTTCTGTTTTTACTGTCTTCACATTAGTGGTGATGGTGAACATAAGATACTTTCAAAAACATTATAAAAATCTTTCCAAACCCACACTTTTTGTGTACAGTATGCTATAAAATATATTATGTTAGGATATAGAGCAATTATTAATTAATAATTGTGGTATAATATAAAATGATTTAATATATAGAAGATGTTAATTGAGAAATATTCTTTTTAGAACCCTGTAGCAGTTACGGCATCTATGTGCGACCACCAAAATGTCCTGCCACTTGTCAGGGTCATGGCTGTTCAGGACAAAACTCTCATTTAGAGTTTTTTGCTTTGTGTCAGGTCTGGTTAGGACATTGTGTTGGCTAGAGGTGGGAGAGATGTATACAGAGAGGAAATGATGTCTCTTTAAAGCATCCACAGGGGAAGAAGAGACAGCAGTAAGGAACAAAAGGTGGGAGGAACGATTTTAGGAATCTGTCTGTTTCTGTCTGCAAAGGAAGTGATTGAAGAGATCAGAATCCTCTCATATCAAAGAGGTGCAGAGACACTTCAGTGTTTTTAACAGTCCAGATATTCAAACATCCTTAACAGCATCCTCTCGGCTCCTTCTTCCCAACCGCACATACTCACTTTCCACTGCGTTATAAATTCCAGCAGAAAAGGCCACTTATTCTGTCATAAATCTCCTCTTGCCACTTTCAAATTACAATGATGTATTTGCAAAACGACCATGCCAAGTGTAGAAAAAAGGCAGGAGCGGGAAAGAAAAAAACTCCCCATCTTTTTTATGAGTCAACAGGGCGCATACAGTGGGTGGTTTGTATCGACACTGCATACAATTCTTTTTTTTTTCTTTTTTCTTTTCAGACATGGGGACGGTGTGCACCCGCAACAATGGCACTGACAGTTTCCGCACCCTGATCTCATCTGTTCCGGCCTGTGCACTCCACAGAAACTACTTAACTTTCATTAAACCACGTTTGATATCACCTCAGAGAAGAAACGCAAGCTGCACAAATGCTCATCTGCTCCCCTTCATTCGATTCAATACCTTTTCTTCTTTCTCCCAGACGGTGCCTTTCTCGTAGTCCTTGTCTTGTATTATCCTTCTCATAGACCTTATTCAGAGCAGCGCCATGACAGGTATGAAAGCGAGGATGTGAGGGATAGACTTGCCGTGTTTTCAATGGCATCCGATGTAAAAAGCTGTGTAAAGCTCCTAGATCACTTGTTATAATTTTACACAGCTCATATTGTCGGGAGTTTTTTGTCTACTGAAATTTCTTGGAAAGATATTTTTGCTGTGTTTCGTCATCAGAACAATTCAAAAACACATTAAATAACCGTAAAACCCACTGAAGAAATGTATGTCTATCCCTCACAACCTTGCTTTCATTCCCGTTAAAATCAATGTTGGCGCTGCTGTGAATAAGGTAGGCTATATACCTTCGTTTTACACTCTTTCGCTCAACTGCTCATCTAAACCCCCTCTTCCCTCTGTCAGACCTGTTCTGACTGACTAAATGGCAGACCTTTGAAGCTGTGGTTAGACTTCTTCATGGCTTTGTACTTGTTTCATAGTGTTGAAACAGTGATTCATGTACAGCTCACACAGCCTCCATTAATTTCATGTAATGTAGCTTTTATCTCGCTCTCTGGGACAACCATCTCCAGCACTGTCTCACGGGTCAGCATATTGCTCAAAGACTATTGCTTTCTCTCTCTGTTACTCTCTTCCTTCTCGTTTTTTATTTTTTACTTCTCTCTCTCTTACTCAAGGCTGGCCTGTGGGTTTGTGGGACCTCAGGCCAGACCAATGAAAAAATGGCCATAACATCATCATATTAGACCCTGAAAAAAAATAGTTTTGATCAAAAATACAGGGGAAAAAACAAAAATTGTTACTTTATACCTGAATATACAATATATATATTATATATATATATATATATATATGCCATAAAATTAATAAATTATAGGGCTATATATTTTATACTGGTCACATTTACATTTTTCAATTGGCCTAATTGAATTTCTGTGAATTGAATTGGATATATTAATTGTGGCAACAGTTTGTTTATACTGGCTCAATCAGAAATAAAATGTTGTTGAGCCTATGTAAAAATTTTGTTTACCAAACCATGTCCAATTAAATATTTTAAAATGTAGTAGCAGTTGTTTATTTCTCACTGTCAAAAAAAATAATAATAATAATAATAATTGAACAAAATACAGAACAGACATTTTATCACATAATTTTAATAACAAATCAATTCCAACACAGGCTATTTGGTGAAAATACCTTATTTTAAATAAGGAAAAATACAAGAAATATTAATTAATATATAATATATATAGTTTATTATTTTGATGGCAAAACCGAATTTTCAGCAGCCATTACTCCAGTCTTCAGTGCAGCGTTTAAATAAAATAAATAAAAAACACTTTTTTTATATAGTTATGGTTCTTGGTTTGAACAGGCCTTTAGTCTAGCAATACAGCCTGTGTGTAACACTTTGTCTTTTTTAACGCAAGCTTTTTGCCAAATATATTGACAGTAATGACAGTAAAAACTGAGTGCCCACAAAGCTACAATAAGCTTTGTAACCGTTAAGTTGATAAAAACTTAACAGTGTCTATTTACACTAATTGTAAATAGCCTGTCTTGTTGGCAAAGGCTTTTTACACTAACTCCTCCCACCAATATCTGGTTGGGCCACACAAGATTAAAAAAGACACGCTCCATTCAATGTTTGCAGTGGCGCAGACTGTAAGGAGTATGTCGCGTGAAAGTAGCTTTTGATGTGATCGACCCGAGTTCGAGTCCGCCTTTTGCCAAACTCGCTCTTCTCCCTTTTCCCATATCAGACCGTAAAGGCATTTTTATATATATATATATAAAAAATAAAAATAAAGAAAACTGTTGATCAATTTAATGCATCCTTGCTAAAAAAAAACAAAAAAAAACTATATCACTTATTGTATATTTCACTTGTAGGAAAGACTGGCCCTGTTCTGCTTTTCTATCTTTCTGTCTTTCTCAGTTACTTCTGTTTCTCTTCATAGGCGTATTTCTATTATAGAGTTCAACTTCAAACCTCAACTGTAAATGATGGGGAGTGTGGTGGAGGTGTTGGATGTAGCCTCAGGGCGATTCTTTCTTATTTCTTTATTTCCGTCCTTTGCACGGTTCTCCGGAGCAGGGCGACACAGATCCACTGATTGGTGGAGTTTGGATCAGAGCACAGGAAGAAGTCAAGCTAAGCAGTCACGAGCAGAGAACATCCAGCTCCTCTATCATCCGCCAAACACTTGACCCACAGTAACTCCGCTTTGACAGAGCATCACAGCTTTTCTATGTAAGACAGAGCCTAGTTTCAGGAAAATGTGATTATGAAAGACATCCAGTCGTAGATGTCCTCTCTCTCTTTTCCAGCTTTGTTCAAGAAGGCTGACAGAAGCCCGCTCCTGGTTACGTTTTGCGAACTGTCACTTTCCCGTAAGATAACACCCCTGCACAGAGGCTTGGAAATGCCAAGGTTCAAGTTTACAATTTAAAAGTTTAAATGCAGAACCACGGGTCACCGTGGGCCACAGTAAAGGTCAACGCAATGACGACAGCTGTGGATATTGTTCATTCAGCCCCTCGAGTTACACATTCTATCTTTATCTCTCCATTTTCGCTCTGTAATTTTTGCCGTATCCAAATTGGAAGTCTATTTATGCTGGTCAAAAAACATAATAATTTCATACCACATCAAAACCCTAACCAGGTCTTTGCAATTTCTCAAATGAATAATATGTTATTTGCAGAGAAAGCTATGCATGAGGGTGTTTCTAATTCTCTGTGTTTTTACGAGAAGCTGGGCCATAATTATGGAATTGGCAATTCGGCGTGATAATCCCACTGTGCGATCTTCTGAGTGAGCATAGCAGGAGATACAAAGACACCTGTGTCCCAGCAGGGACTGGACCTCCTTTTCTCTCTCGTCCTCTCTTCCGAAATGACATGACAATAAACATCCGAATAAACCTGTTTCATACACATATGATTAACTATCAGCGCCTCCACTCTTCTGAGCCAAAGAGGCCTTAAAAAGCGAAGCATATTGGCTGCGCTCAGTGCCAAGGCGCATCCCTCTCCCCCTTCTCCCCCTTCTCCCCCTTCCGGGCCTCTGACGCGGGCTCACTGGTAGTGCTCTTTCCCTGCAGGGGGCCCCGGAGCCGGGCTTGTCCTGACACCGCAAACATATGTAAGGACACCTGAGCTACGGCCTCCAGCCTCCCGCCACCAAGGGTTAATTTTCCACCCAGCAGTGCGGCAGCCAGACTTGGCCAAGTTTCCTGTCGCCCACAGTGCACCACAAGCTGTGTTTGGGAGCCAGCAAACAACATTAATCCTGCCCCTATGATGGATCGCATATGCAAAATGTCCGCCACCCTACGCGTCCACACAGCCAGGCAGGTAAGGGGACAGGAAGAAAAGACGACGTACTTGGACGGAGAGGAAGAGAGATTACGGGATCGGAGGAGGAGGAGGAGGGAGACTTGTGACTGTACTTCATCACGCCACTGGAAGTTTCAATCTTCCTTTTGTCTTTAACATTTCAGGTGCCGATGTGTGCGATGCCAGGAAAGGTCAGGAGATGATTTACTGAACATTTATGGAGGCTTTATCTTCAGTCCTTGTCACCAATTCGGGTGATGCTTCATAGAGGGTCGCCAAACAGACGTGGAAAAAGAAAGAGCATGACAACGCCACAACCGCAATGACACAGTAAGAAAACAAGAATGCACTCTTTCATTAGCAAAGCACCGCTGAGAATAAACACTCTCATTTTTTTTCTCCTCATCCCATTCCCTCTATCTCTAAAAGGGGGAGTAGAGTTCTGGTATAGACCTTTCTCAACAGGGTTTCCTCTTTTGTGTGTCCATTATGAAACCTCAGCATGAGAGCCATGTCCATGCGTCCGTGACTGTTCTACAGAATTGAACAATGTCATCTAAAGTGCAACAAAGTGACACTTTTCCTAACTTTCTTTTTCTGTCGTGTCTTGTATGGTAAGCAGCAGTGGTGTGATGGAAATAAGGGAAATTTCCCTCTATAAGGTTTAGATCATTTTTGGGTATGTTCACACGACAACGATGTCAACGGAGTAGTTTTTCCTTTGGTTTTTTTCGCGCACAGATGACAACATTGTCAAAACAATCCCCGTTCACAAGAATCCACAAAAAAGACTAAAAACGCTGTATTATGCATGCCAGGCCAGTAGTTGGCGATGTCATTTTGTAAAGAAGCATATTGCGCGCCTAAAGACTGAATACGTAATACGCATGCGTGTGGAGTCGCCGTTTTCACAAATTCCCATTTCTGTTGTTTACATGGAGACAATAACAGTATTGTTTTCGAAAACTTGCACTTTGAACCCCGATTTCAAAAGCTTGTGTTTTCAGGCTGCTAAAACGCTGTTGTCGTGTAAATGAACGGCCAAAACGCATACGTTTTTCGTTTTTTTATTTGAAAACAGTGAAAAGTAATTTAAATAAGTATATTCAACACTGCCATAATGATTAATTTAATGATCTATCTATCTATAGTTTTACATGTTTATTATACGTTTATTGGTTTATATATAATTTATATATTTAATAGTCAATAGTCAAGTACAATTATGAGTACTACAATACTGCAGTAAAACGCTTTATCCGTGTAGCCATTTCTTTGTTAATAAAAAGTTACATCTTTAATTTCACCAAGCTGCAGTGTAATTTTGTGTTTTGTCATTTCAAGTTTATTTTGATTCAGACATCACTACAATTATTTAATTGTTAGAGTGATGTTCACGTTGCAATCAGTCTGTCCATTTCCACCGGTTTGACCCATTCAGTTCGATTTTAGCAACAACATTATCATATTGACAGAGTAATTGGCCAGTCATAGAGCAATGGAGGCACTACCTCAGTGATTGGGACTTTTGTTTGTATATCGCCATCCCCCCTCATTTTTGACGCCTTCTCATTGAGAACACGATGAGTTCAAAAGAAGTAAAAGATATACAACCACTGGTGTTATTGATGAACAGTGTCACGTCAGAAAATTCTTCAATATCCCATGATCATTTGATTTCATATTTCAATGTATTTCTTAAAAAAGTTTCTCCTTTTGCATCCTCAGAGAAACCTTGGTTAGCTGATAACAGTCTATAGTACTTTAGGAATGAAGGACGCTGGACCGACAGACTTCTCTCCTCAGGACTTTATGCCTTTTTCTCAGTGTCTCAATTGTCCAACTCAGCATGATTCATCATCTCGCCTTAGCCGAACACCGCCCAGACCCAGCACGCCTTCTCCACGTTCTTCTTCCCTGTCTTTCTTACTCACTCCAGAAAACCAGTGTCAGAACACTCTCCTTTTTCTTTGGCCCGCATTATTCTTGTTAGATTATGTCCTTGTGCTGTTCAAAGCGTCCACTTTACAGCTGTGATGCAAAAGTTGTTTTCATAGTGTAAATAATTTTCTGTTTGCTAAGACTTATTCATCAGGTAACTCTTAATTCAAGGGCTTATTCAAAACTCGTTTTCTTGTCTTCCTGTTGTATTGACATCACAAGGTCTTGCTAATGACAGCCTGTCATTGTGGTGGAATTGAAAATGTTATTGTTTTTTTGTTTGTTTTTTTAAAAACAGTTTAAAGATTACATGTTTTAATTTAAGGGGAATCACAGAACCTTGGAAGATCGGGTAGAATAATTCTGTTTAAGTACTGTGCCTCTTTCGCGCAATCAATATAAGCCAGAGGCATGTAAAATATTATTACATGTACTTTGCATTTATTTGATTGTTTGTTATTATGCACAGTATGTAGGTTGCTAGGTCTAAGGTCACCAGAATTACAAAGTGAGTTTCCTTTTGTTTGTGTGGTGTTTCACAGCATGGTCAAAAGGCAAAGTTCATAACATTTAGACTTATGGTCCCAAAAGCTCTCCAGAATTTCCACAGGCCCATCCCAGAAGAGCCTGAAAAAGTCTAACTACTGAAAACAGCATTATTTCAGAAACAACCAAGGGTGACAAGAGGTTTTCATTGCAGATTAAAAATCAATGATCTTTTCAGCTTGTGCCGGCTAGGGTTAGCGCTGCAGAGAAAGAAACGGCTTTCACAACAACCATTTGATTAACCTGGATGATTTTATGTGCTGATAGCGTCCACGGTGAGCAAATCATTATTAGATCTCATTTTCTGCACGGAGAAAACCAGTGAAGCTTAGCTCCACGCCGTGCCCTGTGCATTGAATTTCTGTCTTTGACTTAAATAGGAATAAAGATGAGAGGAGAAACGGTGTGAAAACTCAGCGTGGATGTGGCGAGCCGGAGAGTACAGGCTCTCTATATGTGTGGTGCCATAGGAGGGCAGTGCCCTCTGCGCCCTCTGTGTCCGTGTTTGTGTGTACGCCGTAGAGACAAAGGCATAAACCTCCTGCAGCAGAGGTGCTGTGAGTAATGGGTCCAGAATACGCAATACCAACACACTCATCACTCCTCATCCTCCGTAGCCAAGGTCACGGAAAACCTCTACATTACCTCTACATCTCACTCCTTCTCCGTCTTGCGCTTTCGCTCTCGCTCCCTCTGTCAGGGTGGCCACGTCGCCCTCTCACCCCGCCAACAGCGGGCGGGCGGGCGAGCGAGTGAATGTGTCTCAGGGTTGCTGCTGCGAGCGCTTGATCTGAGAAGCAGAATGGATGGGAGTGTATTGTCAGACTGTCATTCAGCCGGTCTGCAGCAGCAGTAAGCCTTCACAAAATATTAAACTGCTTTCACCACATAAAAGCTGTCCTCTTATACTGCTGACATATGGTTTGAAAAGCCGTCTCTGGTTTGTTTTGGAGAGGTGGAAATTGAACACAACGGCTATTTGAAGTGGGTCGAGGCGCTCTTTCTGAAGCTGAATATACCAGTGACAGTATAGAGAGAAGAAAGCCTTGCTATTACAACCTGTGAGTTTTTGAAAGTTAACAATATAGGCGCGAGGGGAAGGGGATCGAGCTGAGACTTGTATGCGTGTCAAGTGGTGTAAAACCTCAAACATTGGCCTCCAGCTCTCACCAAAAGAGCAAAACTTGGGCCCCCATTCACACGTGGTATTACAATCACCTTTGGTATCCAATCACAAGTGGTTAGGCGAGATCTAGTTTCCTCTGATTTTATCACTTACAGTATGTATATCTCTCACTATGTGTTTTACTTCATGTTGATAAAGCCCATATATAAAGACACAAAATTGATCATTTAAATGAAATTATACTATAACATATTATTATTATTATTATCATTAAGTAAACTTTGAACATGCTTAACTTGAATTTGTATCCCTGCATGATGATGTCAGGCTTTTTGCATTTATTTATTCCTGCATTTAAAATGTTTAAATTTTTCTGATGGTTAATTATTTTTAGTCAAACATGTCCATTTATTTAGAACAGTGGATGATTGACAGGAGAGTATCAGAACAGATCAGTGTTGACACTATACATACATTTTCATCTCGAATCAGTGCTATTTTAGTGTGATTTACTATTATACTATTTATTAATATTTTGAAATAGTTTTTATTTTTATATTTTCATATATGTTTATATTTTATCCATTTTATGTGATTTTGTGATTTAAAAAAATATATATTTAAAAAATATTACTATTTATTTTTATTACAGTTTTAATAATTTTATACTTTAAACTTATTTTATTTATTGCCAAGGCATCTTTTCTAATTTATATGTTTTTCATCTAATATTTATATTTTATTTCAGCTTAATTCCAATAAAGTAAACCATATTTAATAGTTTTTGTTTTAGTTAACAATGACAACAGAGCTCCGAATGTGATTTGCAAGATCGAATCACAAAACATTTTGCACCCCGTTTACACTTATATTAAGCGCTCACCCCTTGTGATTGGATAATGTGATGGGTCTCGGGTGTAAATGAGGCCATGGAGGTGTTCTTGCAAACTTCTGCCAGTGTCTCTCTAGTTCTCCTCACCTTCTCTGTGCTCATTTTTACACTTACATGAAATCTATCCCACACCCTCCCAAGCAGTGCTGGCTCAGAGAGAGATAACAGTGGATTTAGTCCCGGCTGGGCCAATGATTTCCACATTGAAACTGCTATTCATATCAGAGAAGCTGCCTGAACATCAGGCAAGAGAAAAGGTGTGAAATAGCGCGACCAATCTGGAGAGTTCTGGGCAGACAGACAGTGTAAGACTGTCCAGGTGTCTTATAATATGAGGATTAGAGCTTTGCCAAGGATTGAGCAGCACAGGCCTGATATGAAAAGAGAGAGAGACTTACTGAGGACTTCAGAGACATCAGAGGAACTGCCTGTGCTGGCAGAGTGCCACAACCAAGACCATCATTTTCAACCCCAAAATTAGAGAGGTGACCATCTGACAATAAAACAGCCCGTGGAGAGGAGAAAAAAAGAGGCAGACTTCCATTATAAATATTAATCAAATGGAAGCCTTTCAGGGATGGCATTTCTCTGCAGGAAAAGATGTAGTACTTGCCTGTCAGGGCAGCAGTGGAGGTCAGCATGGCCTTTCCCTTGAGTTAAACTTGATTTAGCCCCTTTTGCCAGTATACAATATAGAATATTAAAACCATATGATATTAAAATAAAATAAAAAATAGAGCAAGATAAAACAACTGAGAAAGTGTACTTTTCTAATGTTGAGAATGAAAAATGCTAAGGTTACATCTTCCTCTGTTCTATTGTTCTTCTGCAGGTCTTTAACCAGTCCAACTCTTGGCAGGTACAGAACACTAAAGGACCATTTTATTTCTAAATGAGTCTGAATGGCGCACCACAAAGACTGGAAATGCTGCTGCCCTTTCATTTTAAATGGTACGTTGGCATTTAACATTACACATGTCAGCAGAACTTCACTCCATTTATGGATTCTTAATGTATGTGTATTTGTTCACAGCCACTTATGATATTAGCTGTTGTCATGGGCTGTGGAAAGGGACATTTAACATGTAGATAATGAAAAAAAAAATCTTGTGATCATAAATGAATTTATAAACTACATTCAAAAACTCCAACCTTTGAAAAAGCCTCCTTCACTTCCCCGTAGCACAAAATTCTTGACTTTCACTCACAGAAAGGAGAAATGCAGAGAATACATGGTAACAAAATCGTTCTTTCTTTCTTTCTTTCTTTCTTTCTTTCTTTCTTTCTTTCTTTCTTTCTTTCTTTCTTTCTTTCTTTCTTTCTTTCTTTCTTTCTTTCTTTCTTTCTTTCTTTCTTTCTTTCTTTCTTTTATTCTTTCTTTCTTTCTCTCTTTCTTTCTTTCTTTCTTTGTGTGTGTGTGTGTGTGTGTGTGTGACTGATATCACCATTTCTCTCTGTTAGGTAAGATTTTAACTTACCTTAATGTTTATAAATAAGAATATCATTCAAAAATATCATATATAAAGGTGTATAATAACAGTAACTCTAGTTACGTAATCAGATTACTTTTTTCAAGTAACTAATGCATTATTTTTATATTTACAGCAAAATATATGAGTTACTTTCTCAAATAAGTAGGCTAAAGTAAGTTACTTTTTTACACAACGTTGTGTGTGAACATGATTGTTATTTTAGTTCTAGACTAAATGTGAGCATGCATTTACTCTTCTCACTTGCACAAAAAAAATTCAGTATTCCTCAAAAAGAATAAAATCAGTGAAATGCAAAATCAGAATACTACGCAAACCTCCAATAATTAAATATGTTAAATAAAATATGCATTTAATCTCACTTTATTGATCATACTTGCTGCTGAGTGCTGACCTTCGATGATTCAGTTAAACCGTAAGCAAAAAGGACTTAAGATGTTTTGTTTTTATTGGTGAAGTAAGTGTTGAACTTTCTTCTGCGTCCGAATTGTCTGCGGTCCAGTATGGCAGCACACCTGAAAGGCTTGTTTGAGCTGCGCCCTCTACTGTACACGCTTGAATTTCTTTTTATTTCAATTTTGGTGTGAAAGGGCCTTTACATTTGCCCAAAAATATAACTTTTTTGTTATAAAAAAATACAAGAAAAGTAATGCAAAAGTAATGTAATGCATTACTTTTCTTTAAATGTAACTAACGCAATTAGTTACATTTTAAAGGAGTAACGCAATATTGTAATGAATTACTTTTCAAAGTAACTTTCCCCAACACTGTGTGTGTGTGTATTTATGTATGTATTTATGTAGATGGATGGATGGATTTTTAATTAAAGTTACTTTTACACATGTATATAATGAGGAATACAAATGCCACCCGCTTTGTGTAATGCCACTTACTGTATATCTGTCTCTCTTTTGTTTCTTTTTCTTTTTGCAGTATACATGCCTACAGTAGTATACATCTGACAATTCTCCCCTCCTTCAAACTCTCTCTCCCATTTTCCCTTTTTTCTGTCCTCCCATTATGAATAATGAACTTGTCCTCCTATGATCAAGTCTATTGGGGATTTCCGCTGCGTGTGTCAGGGCCTGTCTAATGGATTGCTGTATGCTAATTTGGCTAGAGGATGATGGGCAGTTCTCTGCTGGGGTCACCGGTGAAATAAAAGAGCCCTTTGTGCGAGTCTGAGCCATGTGCCTCTGACAGACCGGCACAGACCTTGAGAGTCTTCCTTTATACTTGTGCACAGCTACTGGAGAATGAAGAACAATGGGAAACACCAGGCAATGTCACTATTGATTTAGGGAGGGATGTGTGTCTTGGTGTCCTAGACCTCCGTAAACTCCTTCAAAGTGTGTAGGTAACCGGCAACACACTCTTGGATGGTTTCGGATAAGCTGCCTTCCATCCTCTGCGACCCAGCATCAGTCTCACTGGCCCATTTCCAACCCTCAGTCCATCAGCCATTAGGCCAATAATGAAGTAACCTCACATGGTTATTGACTGGCTTGTCAGTAGCCCTGCCTGAGTCCTTAATAGGAGTCATTGGTCTTAAGTTAAAAAAGGGCTGAAGGAGGTAGAGCAGGGCATGCACAGCATCTCAAGTGCCCTGCAGAGGTGAGCAGCTGCCAGCCCATGCAAATGATCTGGCAGAGACGAGCTGCTGTCTGGACGAATGAAAGATTCTGCCATTCAGCCATGGGATGAGTACAAACAGAACTCATTTAGTGTGGTGGGCCTTTGCATAAGAATATGTACAGCAAAGGTTAAAGAGTTAAAAAGTTAAAGATGTTTTTACAGCAAGTATTGTTTCTCTACGATCATCTTAAAAAAATAATATTGTGTCATCATTTATTCACCCTCATGCCCTTCCAAACCTGTATGATTTTTTTTCTTTTGTTAAACACAAATCCCCCTCTGAAAGTCTGAAATTCATAAACATATCATTCACACTGATTTTGTAAACTGGTTCATTATCTCAAAGGATTAATTTGCTTAGGAAATATGTTTACTTGTCTTATGAAGCGTCATTAATGCAGCAATAACCCTTTTGAGGCCTGATACCCTTGTATACATGTATACTTACATTATAAAGTGTGGCCAGGATATAAATCAAACATTCACGCTGCCGTTCAAATGTTTGGGGTCGGTATCAATATTTTAAGCTCACTAACACTGATTTATTTGAACAAAATACAGTAAAAACGGTAATATTATGACATTTTACTTGTTGTCTATTTTAATTCGGTATATTTTAAAACTGTAATTTATTCCGGTGTTGGCAAAATTCCTGAATTTTCAGCATCATTACTCCAGTCTTTAGATCAGAAATTGTTTTAAAATGCGGATTTGGTGCTCAGGAAACATTTCTTCTTATTATGAATGTTGTAAAAGGTTGTTTTGCATTATATTTAGTTGAAACAGTGATATTTTAGCAGGGTTCTTTTTGAAATCCTTTTTTTGAAATTTTTGTAGCATTATAAATGTTTTTAATAGTATTTTGATCGATTTAATGGGTCCTTGATAAATAAAATGAATTTATTTCAAATAAATAAATCTTACTGACCCTAAACTTTGAATGGAAGTTTATGCTTCACCAAAGAAAGAAACACAAATGGGTATAGAACAACACACGGGTGAGTAAATCATAGAATCGTCGTCTTTTTGCATTATTTTTAAGCATCTCTCTCTCTCTCTCTCTCTCTCTCTCTCTTTCTAATTTCAGGCTATCGGGTTCATCATGCACATAAAACTCATCACAGAACATGAATATAAGCGGTTGGAGAAGAGACAGGAGATGTGAACTGTCCCTCTGAAGTTTACTAAAAATGTCTGATGGTTTCGCCCAGACAGTTAGGAGAGCTGTGTCTGAATGGGATCCAAATCTCTGGTATGTGGTGCAGTAATGACAGAGAAATGCTGTCCTAATTATTGTAATTTCCTTTGATTTAGAAAGTTGGTGTAGTTTTAATTGAGCGGACAAATTTAGCTGTTCGACAGCTGAGTTCATGAATGTGACTCTTTCTTTCTTTCTTTCTTTCTTTCTTTCTTTCTTTCTTTCTTTCTTTCTTTCTTTCTTTCTTTCTTTCTTTCTTTCTTTCTTTCTTTCTTTCACATGTTATACTTTTTACGATGTCTGCTAGATTACTCTAAACTGCTATATATATTTTTTCTTATTCAATGAAAATGTATCTTCCAGTGATTATGCATGAAGATAAATTTCAACCCAAACTCAGCCCAGCATTTTATTCTCTCGGGTATCATTTGGATTGTGGCTTTAAAACATTCCCATTGCTCCTGAGAAATAGGAATGCATCAGTAAAATGAGATAGTTAGCATGTATTTCTTATAACGGATGATTTGTATGGCCATCTGTCTGTTATGACTGAACCTTTAGCATATCACAATACCATCAAAACCTCGTTTTCTGACTGAACTCATGTAAACATGTGAAATTGAATTGAGTTGGTTCCAATCAGAATGTCAGATGAATGAGATGCCCGTGTTTTGATGCCCTGCAAAGGGGACAAACAGTTACCATAGCTGTTTTTACAATATCAGACATTCCGTATGAATGTACACATATTTATTGATAGGTTCCAGTTCTCATGGCTCTTTTGGTATTGATGAATGGCAGTGGGTGTGGTGTGATGGCTCGTGTGTTGTCATAATTCGTGATGAGTCGAGCATTCTGGCTGGCTTTATGGCACTTGTGGGCTCGAATTGAAAGGAATAAGAGGGTGTTTTAAGGCAGAGTGGATTTCAGTCTTATCCTGACTAATAGACTTGTGTAATATTACTCAACATTCATTCAGCTCTAACTGAAACATTGTGCAATAACATGCCTAGAAGCAAGATTTAATAATTGCATTTGGGTTTTGTGATTTGAATGTTGTTTTATGAAAGTGTATTGTTCTTGCAGCTGTCTAGATGTGATTTGAAAGCACACGAAAGCCTCAATAAACTGATTGATCTGTTGGAGTTGAATCTAATCATTAATCATTAGCAAGAATTAGTGTAAGATGATACAAAAATAGGATTATTGAGATTTGGAAATACGATCCTGAAGGAAAAGGTTTTTTTTGTATAAGTTTTGCTTTCTTTGTATGTTTAGTTTTGTGTTTGAGATGGCTCCTCCCCCCTTTCAAATAGCCAATAGCGTTTAGTTTACCTGACAAGGTAAGTCTGGACAGCACCATGGAAGCGAATCCGAGCACTGATGATACATTGGATTTAATAATAGAGGTGTGAATAAATTCTAGCCATTTCATTCTTAACCAACGTACAGTTGGAAACCGGAATGAAACTTGAACGTTTGAGCAACCGAACACACATCTCCAACCCATATTGTTCCGTGGCGTGTCAACGGTGTTTGCTATATGCTATAACGGTGTATTTATAGCATAGGGGGCGGGACGCTTTCGATTTTAGAGAGCATTTGATTGGACAGAAGATGTGATGAGAAGCTGAAGTCCGCGGTGATGTCATAAAAATCCGTGATCCATTTTAACGGAAGTGAGAGACTGTAAGTTTTGAATGCTTACATCTCCTAAATGCGAATTTTGTCATTGTTTTGGAACACACCAGCTTATTCATAACCTTAAGGCTAATATTTTCATACTAAAAGCTAAAAAAACTTAAATTTTGATATCAGGGGGCCTTTAAGTGACCCAATTCAGATTTTTTCCTCTAATGTGGCATAGATCAGATATGGCCTACTCATGTGTAATCAGGAACTGGATTGCAGGAATGTGTAAGCAGATTGGATATTTTCATCAATGCCAGGCGTACGTCATTGAAAAAGCAACGATGGCGAATGACATCAACTCAGGTGGACACCAACCACGATCACATGACTGTTTTCAATGGTGCAATGGAGGCTCAACACAAAGGCTCAACACAATCTTTTGCTGACTTTTAAAGATGGTGCGGAAACCAAAAGCTTGCATCCATTGCAAATTTCGCCATTTTTACTTCCTTTTCGGCCTAAGCTTTTCCGGGTCAGTAAGTCTACCTTGGGTTGTTTCGCCAAGTGTATAGAGTAAATGCAGAAATCGGATATAGTCAACAAATCGGAAATTGGGCATCAAGACCTGCTGTGTAAATGCGGCCTTAGAGAGTGTAACTGAAGTTCTGGGCTCTTCTGACAAAGCTGTCTGTGTGAGTGCTGGTGAAGGAAAAGCTTACTGTGGAAAGAACAAATGGCTTTCATTTTCTAAAGTTTCTCATTCTAGGCCAGGGGTGTCCAATCCTACTCCTGACGGGCCTGCAAAGTTTAGTTCCAACCCCAATTAAACACACCTGAACCCGCTAATCAAGGTCTTCCTAGGCATACTAGAAACTTCCAGGCAGGTGTGTTGAGGCAGGTTGGAGCTAAACTCTACGAAAGTGGCCCTCCAGAACCGAGTTAGGACACCCCTGTTATAGGCTCTACTAGTTATGGTCTCCTTCAAATGTCCTCATAATTGTTTGACGTGGTCTATAGGTTAACATGTGAGCTGTGACACTTATGCTGATCCAGGTCATCCATCTATCCTAACTAAAATATAAATAATTTCTATTCGATAAGATTCTATCAAGTTGACTCTCTTATTTTTCTCCCCACTATTAGATGTGTTGAAGTAACCTGAAGAGAAACATAAAACTATGGCTGTCAATATAATAATTGTGATGTCTGAAAGCATAACGAAACATGTAATACTTAATTCTCTTTCTCTCTCTCTCTCTAACATTAAATCGGCTCTAGACATAAACTTCGCTATACACATGAATAGTCATTGTTAGAGTCCATTTCCTTAGCTTATCACTGCGCTACAGTGGAGCTGAGGCCTGAGGGCTGTGTGTATCTACGGCAGCTCATTCACCCTCAGTCGCCTGAATGAGAAATGAGCATCTCTCCCAGCACTGACAACAAACCACGACTGCATGTCCCCAACAAAATAAAGCTCCCTTACTCAGTCAAGAAAAAGACAGTGGGGTTTAGTTTTCTCTTGTGTGTGTGTGTGCTTGTGCATGTGTGAGTTTAAGAAGCTCCCTCTCCTTATTTTGTCTTCCCAAGGTTACGGTCATCATTTTATACGGGATTATAAAAGGTTTCAGCCCGATGGAGGTGTTCAGTGTTATTTTGTAATTAGAATGTAATCCTCCTCTCATTGCACACATTCATTGGTAGACGCTCCCTGCATGCAATTGGAATAATGTGAATGAAAATTGTGAATAATAGCTGTGTGTCTCAAAGTAGCTTCTTCACAGGAAAAGGAACTGTAGAAAAGCACATAAAATCCCTGTCTCACAGGTACTTTTAAAGATAGATTTGTCGAACAAAGGTTTAGTTTGATTACAAACTCAGCGTTTGTTTTCATACAACCTGCCTTGCTAATGAAAAAGCTTCAGATTGCAACTACAGTCTGGCATACCACAGTTTATATTGGACTAGTCCTAGATTCAGATTTAAAAAACTACAGATATCAAGAGAAAACAAATAAAAAAAAGGAAACAAAGTAAGAAGTCTCTTGAAAAAAAAAAGGCTAAATAAATAATAAAAATGTGAGAAAAGTTGGAGACAGAAGGGACACGAGAAGGTAAAAAAGGGAAAGGTTAGTTGGGTGGCCTTTATAGATCTTTATGTCTGTTGAGGGGATCAGCAGGCAGCGGCTGATGAACTTCACTTTCTATTAGTGGCCATGGTGGGGATGTTCTCTCCCTACCGATCAATAGGCTGAAGGACAAGAGTGTCATAAAAATGAGAGACCCTTCTCTTTCTTGGCAGGGCGGTCTCAGAGCGAACGGCGAGGCACTGAGTGCCAGAGACCCTTAGTCCCTCTGGAGTGGCTTTGAGTGAGGGAGCCATTTTGGGCGGGGGCGAAGAGGAACTCTCATCATCCGTTGTCCTTCGGTTAACAGTTTGAAAAGGATAACTCCACCAGCCGAAGGACTCCACAAAACCTATTCTGAATGGTTGGAGGTTGTTTTGTTTCATCTATGATTGTACTATACAACAGTGAAGTAGCAAATTAACTGAGCTATAGGAACTTGTAGAAACTCTTTCTATTCTGTCTCATTCTTAGAATATTTCAATACAAGTTCAGTTCAGTTGGCAGCATTTTTTACATAATCTCAACTGTGAGTGTGATATTGATTTTATACAATAGTTAATATGATAGAAGTTAAAATGTAGTAACTAAGATTTTAGATACAATATTTTTCTGTCAATGAAAACGGCTCCAAAGGAAGCAAAATGAATCGTTTCACGTCTCCGAGCAACTCACTGTAGCATTGTTTTGAACAAATCGATTGAATTGGATTGAGTGAATGATTCAACGACTAACTGACAGTCACTTGTTTCAACCCTGAATGAATCAGTTGAGTGAATGAGTCAATGTCACTTTGGTAACTCCAAGGAAATTCAAGGACTGAAACTACATGTTATTAATATAATAATAATGATAATATACAGTATATGTTGCTGTATATATATATGCATTACTAAGTAATTCATTACTGTCATTTAAACTCTTAACTGTTAACCATTTTTGCGGTTATACTGGACCTGAAAGATTCCTTTAAACATGTCTTCTCCTGATTAACTCCTGTCAATTATAAGATTACAAGAGCTCTCATTTACACTTGTCTGCTGTTCCCTGGACAGCATCAGCCCAGGAGAACAAACAGTAGAGGAAAGAGAGTGGATCACTCCATCAGAGACAGTTCTTTGATAACTTCTGTGCGTTTAGGGCTGAGGGTTAGTGTCCGACCACCCCCACCAACCCCGGTCATGTCTATTCAGCCTCTCCAAATCACACAGACAAATTAAGCACTTCCCTATCCCGAAAAACCTCCCCTTCCTTTACAAATGCTGAATATGAAATTAGCTTGCAACTATTGAAAGGCAGCAGAGGATCATTTTGTGCTGAAAGGAAAGTAAAAGGTTTGCCTCGTGTTTCTCAAATGCAACTGATTTCCTCCGTGAAAGGAAACGAGAAAGGAACAAGAATGTAAAAGAGGGAAGGTGTTGTACCTTTTGTCCTGTCTGATTCTCTCTCTGCTGGTTTTTTTTTTTTTTTTTTTTTTTTTTATCTCTCTCTCTCTCTCTCTCTCTCTCTCTCTGTATATATGTCTGTGTCTTTCTTTCCTTCCAGAGGCTGTGGTAAAGCAGGTTTCGATGTGACCAAAAGCTTCAGACTAATATGTTGGTTTACATTAAAAATCAACAACATTCATTTCCATAATGCATTCTAATGGATTAGAGGGCTGTTTGTCTGGCTAGGTCAGCGTTCTGGTTTTAGTCAACACAGCAACCCACCTGACAAGAGCTATTATGTTTATACCTGTTACAAGCCATGGAAATAAAATGCACATAATTAGCTATTTCAGCCATGATCTCATTTATTCGCCGGCGTCCCTGTTTGCTCACCTTCGACCTCTCATTTCATATTATAAACCATCAATGGGGCAAAAGATACATTATCATTTGTGATATCAGGTGACAGCTCACTCTCTGTGCGTGTTTGTGAACATGAGGTGGGGGATGTAAAATGTGCTGTACCAGACACCAATTAAACGTCTATTTGATGGGGGCATTAGTTCATTCTGGTAAACTATCTGAAGCATTTAGAAGCAGATATAGGGAGGCTTTGTTAGCATGCCATTTGTTCTCTCTTTACAAGAAGGACCTAATTGAAAGGCTTTTTATTTGACAATGCTCTATCATAAACATCTGTTGATCGTTGCCTATATGTTGTGTTCATGATATGAACTGGACAGTACAAGACAACACTACAGAAAGCACATTGACCCATATCCTGTATGTGCTTTACTTAAAGGGACAAAAATTCTGTAATAGTTTGTATCCAGTACAATGACTTTTCATTCTTTTTTCACTATGTTTTCATACAATGAAAGTAAATCCAGACTGTCAAGCTCAAAAATGACAAAAACTACAATATACTTCAGTTTAAAAGTTTAGGGTCAACAAGATTTGTATTTTTTTAAAAGAAATTAATAGTTTAATTCAGCAAGGACACATTAAATTGATCAAATGTGACAGACTTTTATAAATGCTGTTCTTTTGTATTCATCAAAGAATGTTTTCCACAAAAGTATTAAGCAGCACAACTGTTTTCAACAATAAGAAATGTTTCTTGAGCACCAAATCATCATGTTAGAATGATTTCTGAAGAATCGTGCAACACTGAAGACTTGAGTAATTATGCTGAAAATTCAGATTTGACATCACAGGAATTTTAAAATATATTAAAATAGGAAACAGTTATTTTAAATTGTAATAATATTTCAGACTATTACTGTTTTTACCGTTTTCGATCAACTAAATGCATAGTGGGCATAAGAGACATCATTGCAAACTTTTACTAACACCAAACTTTTTTTACCGTGATGTATATATAAAAAGGTTATACTAAGTCTCCTGAAGTCACATGATATCTTTGTGTGGTAATAAAGTGAAATTAAAGTTGTCCTTCTATAAAATTTTGCTTAAAAATAGGCTAACATACGATGCAGATTTTTTTTACAATGTAAACATCGATGACTGGGATGAACTGGAACATGACCAATTGCCATTGTGCAATATGTGACCATTCACAGTGCATAAAGTTTAAATATGTGGAAGAACAGGTGATATATGAGAGCTACAGGAGAGAGCCATTGAATAATGACTGACATTTTAGGGCTGTTCTTCACAAATCTATCTTACAGCTTCAGACGACTTGGAATAGTGCACCATCATGGACCACTTTTATGTAAGGTGCTTTTTTTTAAAACATTTTGGAGCTTATCGGCCAGGTTCCAGATTTACTTTAATGAGTGAATGAATGATACCAGAATTTTTTATTTTTGTGTGAACTATCCCTTTAAGGACACTGATGCACTGAAAATAAGCTGCATTACTGAATGTGATTAAATCAAAAACAATATACAGACATTATAGTGGGTGCTTCATTAGTTTTTGTTCATTTAGCATTTCTCATACTTGAAGAAGCCAGTGTGCCAAGAACGTGCTCGTGCTCCTTTGAACTCAGCAAAAATCTTCTCCTCAAGCATTTAAATTTAACCTACAGAACAAACTTCTGTTCCTCTCGCGGTCTGCGCTAAACTGATTTTTTGTTTTAATTAATGCTCTAGATGACCACAGCTGCTCCTGGAGCCTTCCATTAGAGGTCTTCTAAATGAGCCCATAGAGAAAATACAGAGATCCGCATTCACATGCAGTGGCCAAAGGCCTGCAAGCATGCCTTCACATATAAGCAAAGTTAAAGGAAGGCATGTTCATATGCTCATAGCACTCCCACACACACAGTAATTGCTGTACAGGGCAGGTTCATGGCTTGTAAGTCCTCAAATATGGTTTTGACCAGTGCATTCCTCAACATCCGTAACGCACATGGTGCTTTCTAATAAACTCCAGCTCGGGCAGCGCTCCAGATGGGGGTTAGGAGAAAGGAACACTGATGGTGGTAAGTGGTTTCAGCAGAGACAGCATGGCCCTTCATCCCTAGCCAGTAGAGAGCTGGGTGTTAGTCGGCTTTGGCTGCAGTCTGCACTTTGGGTTTCAGCCACATTTTCAGTGTGTGTGCGCGTTTGTTTTTTATATCCTTGCTGCCCATTTCCTCCGAAACCCAACCTGGGGTTTAGGGTTCCTTTCTAGCCGGATGTTTGTACCCCCGGCAAGAGCTTGCGCTGCCTCTTTTTTTTTTTTTTAAGCGGTTGCTTTCATCTCTCTTTCTCTCACTCACACACGCAACACAGACCTGCTGTGGCTTCCCTATGGTCATTCCGGGCCTGTTTAGTGGAATGGCCCAGAACGTACCACTCTTATAAGAATACCTGTCTGCACTGCACGCTGCCTTTTTTTTTTTTTTTTACCTTTACTGTTTGTACGTCGCCTCCGGCTACATGTCAAATACAGAGTAAAATTCTTGTGTTCCAACAGAAGGTATAAGGCTGCAGAAAAGTCACATACTGAATGCATTAAATTGATCAAAAGTGACAGTAAAGATGTCAATTGGAGATTCTGAATGGAGGAATGGACTGATCTCTTGTCAGTTGTTCTCCAAACTCATCAGGCATTATAGGAGAAAACTCAGAGCTGTTATCTTGGAAAAAGGAGGTTGCAAAAAGTATTTAATAAAAGGGGGCAAATAATTGTTCCCAACGTGTTTTGGAGAAAAACATTTATTTCATAATGTGGTTTTCCCCCCACTTTCAATTCTTTTACTTCACTGAAAGGTTAGATTTTAGCTATTTTTTTTTATTATAAAATATCAAAAGGATTAACAATGCAGATTTATTTTTTACAGCCATCTTTGATCATATTTACCAAGGGGGCAAATCATTCTGACCAGCACTGTATATATATATGTGTATATTGACTTCAAATACCACTTTTTGTAATGTCTATTTAGTCATCTGCCACAAGAATGCGTTGCAATAAAAGTCTTTTCTCAGCAAATATTGATATGTGTGATTAATTATGATTAATGTGTCATGTAATAAACCGATTGACAGCACTAAAAAGCAAACATCTTTCACATATATTGATAAACATGGCTATTTTAAAATACTAATTTCAGTAGCTCTGACACAGTAACCCTTGACGCCCCCTCCCTGTCTCTTCACCCAGCTCTCCAAACTTCTCCTCTCTTCTCTGCAAGACCTCATTTCCTTCATCCCTCCCTCCATTCCTCCATTCTCCGTCCAGTCTTTACAGAGACAGACAGCCATTCTCCTTCATTGTCTTTTAACAAAGAATAGGGACTATAGATTGGTTCCCCTTTTAATATGGCTGGTTTTTATGCCCAATTCATCCAAATTAAATTGGTCACAACCCACCTGGTGTTGCCCTGTCTTCAATGTGTCTCATGGATCATTCAAAGCCTCTCCAGCCAAACTTCACAACCTCTGCTGACCTTGTGTCTTGCTAGTCTGTGGCTATTGTGGTTTGCCCGATAAAAGATGGCATCCCCAATAGAGGTGGCGTACACAGAGGGGGGCAGAGGAGCTTGAGTCCCTGCCCCTTTCATTCCACACTCTAAAAGTGCCCTTCTGCTCATTAAAAAAAAAAAATAATGATAATAATAATTTAAAAAGATAATATGCTTAATGTCAAACTCTCAAAATGAATGAATGAATTATTTTAGGTTTATTTGTTAAAAAGAGTAGAAAAGAAAATTCACTGTTTATGCAAGCATTTTGTGTATCATGAGTCAATTTTATTTTATATTGTGGTGTGTAATTTTTTATTAATATACTGTATTATTTTTATATAATATTTTTATCCTGTAAAATGTGTTGAATCTATATTTAATCGGAGCTATATAATAATTATAATTTATTATATATTTGGTTATGTGTTATATATTCGATTTATATTATTATTATTATTATTTGCTTTTATAATTGAACAGTGTGATTTTTTTTTTTCATGTTGCTCACTTTTTCATGTTGTAAAGCTATTATATTAGCTGTGCGGTTATAAATATTATGATAATAGACATACTTTATTATGACATACTTTATAGTAATCCAAAAACATTTTACTTGTATGTATAATTCATTATAAAGGTATTCATAATGTACGTTATAATGCATTATTTCTTTTCATAAATAATTGTAACCAAAGTTAGAATGCATTATAAAATTCACAGATTCCTTGTTACATCTGAAATTGGTTGTTTGTTGTGTTTTAATGCATAATACTTTCTAAAGGTGTATTACATTTGTATTTTAACTGTGGTTACCATCATTCATAAGACTATACATTGCATGAAAAGGCATAATTTGTTTATCCAAATTGCAAAAAAATAATGAATAAAAGAACAGATATTTTAAGTTGGTTGTGTAAATACTAGTTGTGCTATTTTTTAAGGGCCCTCGGTCCTGTCTGCCCCTGTGGAGTTCTGTGCACACCACTGCCCTAAACTTTCTAAAGGGTCACCTTTAGACCATTAGCGGAGCATTGTTTCCCCTCGGCCCAGCCTGTACCCCCTGCATCAGCCCCCAGCCAAACCCGCACAAATGGGAGATTTTAATTATCGTCCTCTCTTTCTCTTTCTCTCTCTCCCACCTCCCACTCTTCCAGAGAATGCCTCTTGTCTTTTTGGTCATAGTCATGCCATGTCCTAATGCACTTGGATCCTCACAGACAGCCATAATGCGGCTCTCACCGCTGTTTATTAGCCAGATCCATTTGCCACAAGTAACCCCCCCGCTCTCCCACCGCCACTGCCACTGCCACTACGCCTGCTTTCGCTCTCCCTCCACCTCTTCTTTGTGCTGCCATATGAATGCACTTTGATGGTTGATAATTATGCCTGTCCTTTTGACACGAGGATCCACGGCCTGCCCTTGTTAAGCCAGTAATTAGCCTGTCCTCCTTATTTATTGAGAAAGTACAAATTATCCCTTCTAGTGGGCACTGGCCATTCCCCGCTCTCTCGCTCGCTCTTATTCTCACTGTTTCTCCCTCTCTACTTGCTCTCCGTTCTCCTTGTATCCCTCAGCACTTTTGATAGGCTGAAAGCAGCTGCACTAAGGCAAGATAAAGCTGCACCATCAGGATGATGGAGAGTGTGGATGGAGAGGCGCTGTGCCGAGCACAAAGGCCGTGGAGGAGCGGGTGACAGTGGCGTGAGGACAGCTGAAGAATGCCGCAATGAATAGCTCTCATTTGTGAATATACAAATCTGGGTGGAGGAGGGCGAGGACCTGCGGGGGGGAAATCCACAGGTCATTTAAATAAAGTTTGGGGAATATACAGTAGAAGCTAACGACAAACGTGGAGATGTTTAAGTAGTGCGCGTGGATGGGCGACTGAAACAATGCTTGGGCCTTGTTTTTCTCTGTTTATCTCAAAGGGGGCTTTTAAACTGAGGCCCACATTGCCTGATTTATTAAAATAATGATCTGCTCTTAGGGTCTCAGGTTTGGCCTTTCCAGGGCTGCTCCGTGTGGGAGCTGCATTATCTTGGAACATGTTGCATGGAGGCTTAATTTCAATTGCATGCCATGTTTCAACCTTGTTTAATACGGTATGAAAAAAGGCTGTGATCAATATGTAGCATGTTGTCACAGTCTATTTACCATTTAAAATTATTCAAAACTTGTATACACCCTTTCCCTGTTCGGTTTCTTCCCCCTCTTTTCTGTTTCTCAGCCTTTCTATTTTTTTTTTTCAAGAGGTCTGGAATATTAAGCTGTGACCCCCCGTTGTCCCTTTCCCCTCCTCGGCTCTCTCTGTGTCCTCTTTAGCTTGGACAAAACCCATTTGCTCCAGTACAGCAGGAGGAATGGTATTCAGGTGGTCCCCTCCCTCTCCTCATGCCCATAAGAGCCTCCCAATCAATAGAGATGTAAATAAGTTCAGACAGTTGCCAGACCTTTGTCTACGTCTTAGGTTTGAGAGGCATCACAAGGATCTATTTTGGTCGGGCTGAGATTTTTAATCTGTTTAGTTTCAGTGTTCGGGGAGAAACAACACAATCTTTTGGACTAAATAGGCTGGATTACCAGTCACACTTGTGCAGTCTTGAAGTTTGATCTCTTTTTTGAGTAAGATGACAACAGACTTAGTTTCACGAGTGTATTCACTATGCGTTTCCTGCTCATGCATACGAGCTGTGAGTTCAGGTCAGGTGGTGTTATACTGAGCATCTGTTTGTTGGATTTGTTTTGTTTAGGTTTGAAAAGAATAAGGGATCTGATTGTAAAGTATGTATATATCCAGATGTGTCTGTGTGGATAGTTTGTCTCTGTAACCGGTGGTTCACAACGCCAAGTGTAAATGATACGCAGTCACGCAGATGTACAGTTCACAACTGCAGTTAGAAGAACTAAAACTTCTGCATTGTGTTAGATCTTCACTGTAAATTTAACGGTAAAAGACTGTAAAAATGCTACAGTGCAAAACTGTTAATTGGTTAACAGAAAGTTTCCTTACTATATACGGTAAATAACTGTGATAGATCTAACGGTACATTTAATGTAATTTTACTGTAAAAAATACGTTAAATTTACAGTTTTTGAAAGTGAAAAGAACAACTCATTCTATAATTTACAGTGAAAAACCGTAAATTGACATTCCCACAATTCCCTGCATGAGACTTCACATTTGATTTATTTTTGTTGAAATAACAATGTTTCTTAGTTTTCTTACTTCTTTTCTAATCAGTTATGTACATTAGGGTGTTATGTTACATTTAATGTTGTTCAATTAATGTTTATTGCATTTTTAAAATGTCATGTGTGTTACCATGATGGTGTTTAATGTTTGTGCGAATAACACTGTGCAGCTTCAATATAATTGTATTAACTTTCTTGTGTAAGATTGCTTGTGATGAGCTTTGATTTATCATGTGACTCTCATCACTGCTGTGATGATTGTTGGTTGTCAGTGTATTACAATGGTACAAAACAGATATTAATACTTCAATAGGTTGGTAAATTATCATTATATCAGATAATGAATTACGGTTTATTACTGTACATTTTAAGTTAAGTCTGTAAAACCAAAAACGTTGATACCGTATTTTTGACGGTAAAGTTCTGGTAACCACAGCTGCCAGTTTTTTTCCGTAAAAACAACGGGATTTTTTTACAGTGTTGAGCTGCGTTGGTCAATCAAACACGGCGCAGCAGGTATTCGTTCATCTGGATCTTTTATTCTCGCTCCTCTCCCATGCAGTCACTGTGCAAAAGGGAAGAGGGGGAGCCAAAACGGGAAATTGAGTTGACCCATGACATCATGACAATTTAAGGGGAAATCACTCACATTTAAATTAGACATCAGTTATATGAATGTGGACAATTTTGTGTTCATTCTAATTAACAATATATTTATCTAACAGTATAATTTCTATACCTGTTAACATCTTTCACTTTTTTGTTTTAATTGTCGAGTTATTTTTGCGTTTTTATAGCATGTATTTTAAATGAGCTTTTATTGTTATTTTTTCAGTTTTCATTTAAATTTTATTTCAGTAAGTGTGTTTGTACTTTTGTCTTATTCCTTTATATATATATATATATATATATATATATATATATATATATATTTCTATTTAGGCTAGTTTTAATTTATTTTATTTCAGTTTTAGTTAACTTTAACTTTTATTTTAGTTAGTTGCCATTCTAAATTTCATTTAAGTTAAAATTTTTCATCTAATATTTTGTTTTATTTCAGCTTTATTTAAATTAAATTTTAGATTTAGTTAACAATAAAAATAATCGGGATGTCAGTAAAATTATTCAAATTGATTAATCGCATATATTATATGTACTCCAAATTAAGATAATTCAAAGACATAATTACTTTGATAAATGGGAATTGAATAGACATTACAAAAAGGTCCATGTATTGTTTGTTTTCTTTCTATATCATTGAAAATCACTGGCTTTGTCCAATTTCGAGTCTGACGTCAATTTAGGGACTGTCTAACCATATTCTTGCCAGTATAAATGTCTGTCTTCCATCATCCTTCCTCATAGTTCACACCTGAAAATACCATGTAGACACCAGCTTTTTTTCCAATTAACATCTCAATCCCAGGAGTCGGAATATACACAAACCCGTGCATATTAGCATGCTAACGTACCAAACCCATATTTAGGAGAGTAAAGGTAAAATTCAGCCAAAAAATGACAATTCCTTAATCATTTATTCACTCTCATGTAGTTCCAAACCTCTGTGACCTTCTTTTTTTCTGTGAAACACGAAATATATGTATATGTTAGAACAACATTGGACCCTGTTGATGTTCGCTGTATGGACATTTTAGAAAAATATCTTCATTTATGTTCCACAGAAGAAAGTAAGTCATAAAGGTTTGGAATGACATGAAGGTGAGTAAATGATGACAGAAATGTAATTTTTTGGGTGAAGATCCTGCAATATCACAATCAACCACAATGACATAATTCCTCAGAAAATGAGTTGCTACAACAAAGCAATGCCCTTTAATTGCAGTTAAATACTTCTGAAGTAACTAAAGTAGCGTGTAAGTAAACGCGTTACTCTAACTATTCTAAACATCTTTGGTTACAAATTAGTCAGTACGATAATTAACAATTAGAAATAAGCTCATGGTTACTAATTGTTTTCTAATTTGAATGGACATTCTGTTTTGTGCGATGCTCTGAAATGGCTGGATGCGCCTGTTAGTTGATTTCAGCATTTTTAACATGCTTTTAAAACAGGCTGTGTGGTCAAAGCCATTAAAACATAATGAGATAAAAACTAGCTTCAGAAAGAATGCTTCATATTTAATGATACACTCGGTTCGCTGGTCCCTTCACCCAAAGCCATATGATAATTCTGATCTGTGTATCCTAACATTACAGAGATGAGGCTATTTACACTTCATTTATTTAAATGTCCCTTTCTTCTCGTTGTCTGTTTTTGGAACAAGGCCCTTTCTCTACACACATTCAACTGAACTCACCAGGGATTAGCTCAGAGTCCAAAACCCAAAACAGGAAGTCAGACATAACAAACACCCTTAGCAAATGAACATATCGACAGACCCGTAAACAAACACAAAGATGTGTGTGTGTGTGTTTGTGCAGTCCAGTGGCTGTCAGTCTCCGCTTTTGTAGCTTTTGATTTGTAGCGATGTGATTTAAGAACCCAAATAACATGTTTGGTGATGGTCTGGAAGCATTAAAAGCATCGGTCAGCTCCTCGCATATCTGTGTGTGCTTAATTACAAGCGCTCGGCTTGTAAATTAAAACTTCATTTTCAGGCAAAGCTGTGGCGCCTGGGGGCAGATCTCCTGCCCTTTTATTTCTGGATCCCAGACCCAAACCCCGCTGCGTTTTTGGACAGGGTCTGTGGCCCAACCCGCCCCGCTGCCACTCAGGCCTGTTACTCTAGGCCACCGTGCTTGGAGCTATATGGAAATGTCTTGCTGTGAATGAATGTGTGTGTGTGTAACAATGTATCTCCAAACAAGCAGGAGAAAGAAGAATGGAAGTCGAGAGCAAGGAACAGTGCTTAGTAGCCACCAGAAATGTAATTAATGAGCAAGTTTCTCATGATTAACTTTTATTAAGCTGTACCCCTTAGCTCGGAGACATCAGGTAATGAGTGAAGGCTGCAGAACAGGATGGAAAATACACTCCGTCACACTGTATCTTCACATCTTTGGACTTACGCTGCCATACGGCCTAATTAAAGCCAGCTCAGTAATACTGCATTTTTATTTATTTATTTTTTATAGCAGTGCTTCTCAACTTTGTGAATTACAACCCCAAAACAGGTTTCAGGTCTGCTGTGATAGGGTTACGCTCAGCAGGGAAAAACTATGTTAAATCAAAATAATAAAATCCAACTAACCGGATAATTCCAAGTTGACATAGTAAAAAGCTTCTCGACTTATATAGAAAATGCTTTACATGTCTTTTGGTGTTGATGTTAAAGGCTATGCATCCAATCCAATTATATATTGATAGGGTTATTATTAATATTATTATTTTCAAATTCATCTGCACCATTGCATCTTTCAGAATTGAATTGAAAATTACTCTTAAATTCCAATTCAACAGTCACACTCATTAACTTCTTCAGTTCTGAATTTTTCGCAACCCTGTCTGTCACATGGTAAAAGTTAGTCATAATGACAGATGTCAACATGAAATACAATGCATTGTATACAGTACTTGCAATACAATATCATGACTAATCTGGTGAAAATGTATGAAAGAATATTATTTGCATTTTTCTATTACAAACATGGTTAGGTTTAGGTTAAACCAATAATACAAATTAAAACAATTTTTTATTCTAAAGGCATTTTTGTTTACTTCTGTATACATAAATCATTTTGGTAATGCATTTGGGCTGATATAGGATACATTTATGTTTAACCTCTTTGATTGAATCCACATGAAACTTTAGAACTTTTTGGGAGTATAATGTGAGGTTCTGTACTGTCTGTTCTCGTTTGAGCCCACGGCTCGACAAGAGGACGTGAAGGTGCACTTGTCCAGTAAAAAAATGGAAAATGAAGGCTTTTGTAAAATGGGTGGTGGAAATCAGATTTCAAAATTGAGGCTTATGAAATAATAAATAAAAATCCCTGCAGTGAATGCTTGCTGGTGCATGCAGCTGACTAGCTTAAGCGCATGGCATGAGGTGGGCATTGTCTTTATAAGATGGCACCTCATAAAATGGCATTAGCTGCCATTGCTAGGGCTTGAAGCTTCATCCTGCTGGGTTTAGGCCCAGCGTGTTCGCCAGCACACATTATTAGAGTGACATCTGCTTTACAAGTCCTGCACCCAGGAGCATACCTAAACAACTCATTTCAGCTCCATTCTCTCCGCAGACCCTCCCCGCCGCCCCTTCGCAAGCCTCCCGAGCAGAGGGTGTGTAACTCATTTTGTTCTGTCGTCCTCTCTCTCTCTCTCTCTCTCTCTCTCTCTCTCTCTCTCTCAATTTTAATTTGCATATGGTGTCATTTCTCTTTCTTTCCTTCCTTTCCTGCCTTCTTTCTCTGTTTGCAGCCCTCTGGCCAGTGAGTGTTGCACAACAGAGGGCTTCACTTTATCAATCAGCTGTGGCACAAACACTTAGTGCATTATAGCGACCATCCTTTATTTCAAAGCTCTTCACGGAGGAGGCATGCAAATTGCTACTGCATCAGCCGCCTTGACAAAAGAGCAAATTACCCAATGCGCACAACAATTTCTGAAGGCCTGAAGAGGACGTTGACTCTGGCCTTTTTGATTAAATGTGAGCAATGGTATGTATTTATGCACAGTTTATGTTATCAGTGAGCTGTAATGATTAAAAATCGTAAGTTAGGGTTTACCCATCTAAGTTCGACATGTAAGCTGTCCATTTGTGTTTTTGAATACTTTCACATACTGTAAATTATAGATGTTAAAATGTTGCTGTCGTATTGGGTCATCTAAACTGAACAGTATTTTTCTGTGACGGTCATGCTAGTCAGACTGATGGACTAGATCTCTGAAATCCCATGCGATAAGGCTGGAATGAAACAAGCATTACAAACATCACAAACTCTGTAAGACAAGTTTCCTCTGATCTGTTTTATCAATCACACACACACACACACACACACACACACTGAGGCAGTGATAGCTCAGCCAGAAGCTCCTTTAAGTCCGCTGTCAGCAGGTATCCTTCCAATTCAATGAAAGCAGCATCATGTGCTGTTTCGCAGACTGCCAGGCTTGACCATCAATAAGAAGCAGTTCTTGCACTGTGTGATAGTGGTTCTCAACTCATCTATCTATCTATCTATCTATCTATCTATCTATCTATCTATCTATCTATCTATCTATCTATCTATCTATCTATCTATCTATCTGTCTGTCTGTCTGTCTGTCTGTCTGTCTGTCTGTCTGTCAATTTAATTTAGGTATCATAATTATCCAATAGTTGATACATCTCTAATAAATCCAATTATACTTAAATCGCTTCACTGACTTCCAGTTTCTCAACCTGTAGTGACTCTCTTGGACAACCTATGAGTTAATTCAGTGTACTCAGTTTAAAGCACACCTGTTTACTAGTACTTTTCCTCAGGTGATTTAATTATCTCTCCTTACTTAAGTTTTTTCTTTTTAATTGAATTGGATCTCATAGTTTATTTTTACTCTGTAAATACTGTTTTAAAAAGGTGTTATAAAAGTAGTTTTACTTGTGTTGTCAGTATTTAAGTGAGCATTGTCTTCAGAATGGCTGGTAGAATGTGACTATTTTCCTCTCTACTGTTTCTGCAATACAAAGCTTTCCTGTAGCTCAAACAGTAGAGCGTTGGCACTTGCAACGCCAAGGTCATGGGTTCGATTTCCAGGGAAAGCAAGAACTGATAAGACTGTAAATGTGTGCCTAGAAATGCAATGTAAGTCGCTTTGGATAAAAGCGTCTGCCAAATGCATAAATGTAAATGCAATACAGGCAAAAATGATAAGAAGTAAAAACAATAGCCTTGCAATATCATATATAGACAGAAATTTGACAATAGTGAGTGATGTATTTTGACACAGCAGATGAGGTCTGAAGGAAAGGAAGAGAGCAAGAGATAGAGACAAGTCGGTTCATTCAAGTTTAGTTAGTATTCCACAGGGAATAGGATTGTTTCCCTGAGTAGCATTCCTTCAATGTCCTGTGGCCGGTGTTCCTTGTTAGGCTGTGGCCCTTCCAATGGAGAAAAAAAGATAGATAGAGGGAAATAAATAAATAAAGAAGAGAGAGTGAGTAGGATGAGAAGGAGAGAGAGAGAGGGCCGCTACGCCAACACCTTGACGTAGATGTACAGCTGCTCACATTGCGCCTGTCTCACCTTTAGCCTCGTCTGTCTGCTGCCGCTTTTCATTTTCCGCATTCATACATCAATGAGCTTCGCATGCTGACACCTCATTTTGCAGGCTACTTTGGTTATGGAGGCCGTGTTTTGCATATCGCAACCCACCCCCCTCCTGACACGCCGGTGATCTTTAAAGAGAGGGAGAGAGCGGCACAGAAGGAGAGCGAGTTAGCTACTTCTTTTCTTTCTGATGCATACCTTCATCACTTTTCTCCTTGTCGTAAAAAAGTTCTCCTCTGCGTGACACCGGCTCATCTTCTCCAAATCGAGCTTAATTGATTGATTTCTGTCTTTCATTTTCCCGTGTCTATCATTGCTGTTCCTGCGTCTCACCCCCCCTACCCCACTCACGCTTCTGTCTCTCCACTTTGTCTTTGCTCTGTGTTTGACAGCTTTGGTCTGAGCTTACAGGCGAACGGCTTCCCTCCCCCACCACTCCTCTTCAATCTCTGTATTTCAGTGAAAATTACGTTCCTATTGTATTCAATAATGGAGACTGATTTCCAGGACAATTATTACTGGCTAATTAGTCAACACCACTAACAGTCGAACCAGACAACGTGCGGTTTTGCGTACTGGACCCATTATAGTTTTATAAAAATGTCCCTTCATGCTCGGAAAAAGGGAATGGCAGCTTGAATGTTTGATATGCATATTTCTTGGGTGTATGTCTCATAATTATCTGCCTATTAGTTTGCATATACTGCTTTCCATATAGGGATTGGCAAAACATTGTTTTCTCCTATATGTGAGCAAATTCTATTGATATTCTATACCTAAATTCGTAACTATATATATATATATATATATATATATATTACTAATTTGGGTATATAATATGAATATTAAAACAATTTTAGGAAGATGCTAATAATAATAATAATAATAATAATGGTAACACTTTACAATAAGGTTCATTAGTTAACTACATTAGTTAACATTAACTAAGAATGAACAATACTTCTTCAGCATTTGTTAATCTTTGTTAATGTTAATTTCAACATTTACTAATACTTTATTAAAATCTTGTTAACATTAGTTAATGCACTGTGAACTAACATGAACAAACAATGAACAGCTGGATTTGTATTAACTAACGTTAACAAAGATTAACAAAAATAGTAACAAATGTATTGCTCATGGTTAGTTCATGTTAGTTAATACATTAACTAATGTTTAATAAATGAACCTTATTGCATAATAATTATTAATAATATAATTATAATTAATGTTCTGTTGTTGTTTAATATTTTAATTGTTTTAATTTGTTTTGCTAAAACTATGTATTTTTAAGTTAAAGCTTGATTTCATTTACAGATCAAATATTAAGCATTAATATTAATAATTATTAATATTAGTAGTAGTCGTAGTAAGACTTATTGGAATGCATGTTTTAATTTAGGATGCAGGAGTACTAGGACATGAGCATTCAGGTAAGGCATTGTAAGACTCCACACCTGATGTTCTCCTTTAAAAGAATATAAAACGTAAGGTGAAGCTTTGACTACATTTACAGTATTTTATTGAATTTCTCATAAACTGACATTCCCTAACATGAAATGCTTTAGAGATACGCAATAGCAACATTCACATCACTCTTCAAATCAGAGAGCGTCATTGTTTTTGTGTAAATGTTTTCATTTATTTACCTTCTAACTTTCAGTGGATAATTAAATACGAGGGTCCTGTTGTAGACACACACCCCCTGAAAAATGCTTTTGTCCCCGCTGCCTTACATGCTCCTATGAGCTAATTGTGAATTAAAATCTCGACAAGCAAACAAAATGTTTGGTTGGAGCGAGGGTGACAGCCGTGAGGAGGTGTTGGCGAAGGAGAGGGTGGGCTGCCGAATGAGGTGATGAAGGAAACGACAGGAAGAGTGTGAGGAGTGAGTGAATGTGTGTGAGTGAGTGTTTGTAATGGAAAGGGGGTGGGTTATTTGTGTCGTATAGGTATCATATGGATATCTGCCAAACCTAATGTAATAAATTGATGTTTTCCTGGGCCTGAAAAGAGGGACCCGGGCTTTTAAGTGGCGAGGGGCTGTCATCTCTTTGCATTTGTGAGAGGAGAGGGGAGTGTGAATGTCACTTTCAAGTAGAACTGCAGCTCTCTCCTAATGAGAGATGGGGTCTGCCTCAGAGCCAGCCAAGGGGCCAAGGAGGAGACGCCACCCTCCCGTAGCCTCCAATCCTCAGAGGGGCTGACAGCCTCCGATAAATCAAGACGCTCGCTTCCTCTCTTCCCTCCCTGCGCCACCTGCGGTGGGTGGAGAGCGCTCGTTTTCCACCCAGAAAGAGAGAGAACAAGAGGGAGAAGCCGAGAGGTGTAAAGAGGGAGATAAAGTGACGGAGAAAAAGAAAAGGCCCCAAAAAAACCTATCCGCAAATGTCCTTTGAACTACGTGTACCTGTCTGCGCCATTTCCTTGTGTACAAAGAAATGCCATGCAGCAACTGCATTTTGTTTGCTCGTTATGTTTGCGTCAAGTTAATTGTGTTTTTGTCGAGCGGTGCGGGGTCGCTGGGTCGTTGTGTAGCATTACCTTTAACACTGTTAGTTATCTAGAGCAGAAGAGTCGCACGGAGGTAATTATCCTGTTAAATAAGTTCAGGTGTTGGATGAGGCTGTTTGCCCCTGCTGTCCTGTGGAGCTAATGTCCATGCCCTGCCCAAAGGCATCCAGTGACCCATTACTGCGAGCAACAGCACTCACAAGCAGATGTGTACCATTTAAAATAGCACCTCTCCATTATTAACCAACTCGCCGTTTTTTTCCCCTCTATACTTTAGCAAACACTCACTTGCATTAAGCAAAGCTTAAAATCAGATCACATCTGTGGAGATCTAAAATATTATGATGTCCGGCATCAGCATTTTTGTACATTTCTATCATGAATGCACCATTTGCATCGTTTGCAATCAGAGGAATTTGTGAAGAATAAGTTAAGCGGTTGCTGATGCCATCGTTTATTCTGAAACACTGTTTTAGTCCCCTTTTGTGAATATGTAACGCTTCAAACATACCCACAAAATAAGTGCCTATTTGCAAACTGACAAACCGAGTGCTAGATTTTGGTGTATGCCGTAAACTACAGTACCACTATCTAGGATACTACACTGTGACTGTACAACATCGCTCCATCACTGTGATCCAAGCACCTGAGTCGGCTGTTTAAAATGAAGAGAGTGCACTCGGAAGCCCTTGATACGATATTTGATATATTTGATGAATTGTATGTCCCCATGATCAATAGAAAATATATACAAACATCTGATCGCTGGAATGTTCTTTACACATTTATTTATTTAGAGCATTGATTATATCTAGATGCTTATATCTGGACGCTTTTTGTGCTAAAATTGCTCAAATTTGTGACTGTTTAGTAAAATCGTTTTTTTATAGCAGGCCATTATGGACTTAATGCACCATACTTGCAGTTCACATGAACTTAACTGATTTGACAGTGCTCAATGTTGTTTGGTTTGTTTCTCTTTAAAGGTATGTGAGTGAGTGGCTAGAAAGGAAACTCCAAGGTTGATAAATAATTCAGAAGTATGTAGAGAAGCAAAAGATTAGTGTTAGGGGTGGCGGAGAGGGGCATAGATGAATTCAGTGAGGTAGCGGGCCCAGTGCTGCCAGTATGCAGATTAAAGAGCGGGACGGCAGCGTGAACCTTAGACAGATGGCAGCGCCTCAGCGGAAATGGGAGAGAAGAAGGAGGAGAAACAGGGACGGGAAGGGGATACGAAATCCAGCGATGCGACCTGCAGGAGTAAAAATTGCTTGCATTGTTGTTTTCATTATCTAGCTACTGTCATTTCATGAGCTTTGTATCTTTGAAATGAAAGAATGAGAAGGGAGGGTTTTAAAAAAGCAGAGGATTATGGAGAGGGGGAAGCAGGGAGGGCAAAAAAACTGTGAAATTAATCTTTTGTGCAGGTCCTGATGGAGCAGAGACATGCTCAGACAAAAGGTAGACTGGGAGAGAAGCGCTGTGATTGATGAATAAAGTAAAGGTGTCAGAAGTCTGTTATGTAAATGAGTGAAGGCACGGAGCATTTCGGGAAGGGAATGAGCGAGAGGAAGAGAGAGGAGAGAGCGCAGCATGTGTCACAGGGGCTATCGTCCCCCCAGCGTCAATCCTGTGCAATCTTTTATCTAGTCAGACAAGCTCGGCCCGCAATCTGTACGGCAGCGCTGCGGAGCGTGAGCTCGGGGTACTTGAGGGGAGAGAGATGCTGCGGCTGGATCTGAGAGAGTGCGGCAGGCCTGATTGACCATCACTGAATGGAAATGTTGTTAATATACATGTGTACTCACAGGTCCTCTTCACACGTCTGTGTGATATTGCAGGACAGAACTGAAGTCGAGAAACAGGGTGTCAGATTGACAGAGGTAATGGAGAAAGCTGGTGATGATGGGACTTTGGTGAGAGTGAGGTGCTCACCGCACCTTTTGGTGTTGTTGTAAAAAACAAAATGGAATGCGCAGGCTATGTGTACTGTATATATTATCTTGTGGGTGTTTCTTCAACTACAAGCACTTTTGTTCCAGATTTAGTGAAATATAATGGGATTTAACTTTTTTATCTTTTGTACAAGTTACCATTAAACTTTTTACCATGCCTTCATCATGTATTTTTCTACTTTAGTGAATAGATTTGTTTGTTTTACCGTTTTACCAGACTTCCAGTCTTATTTTCTTTATGAAAAAACACATATTTACATAGTTCTGGCATGAAACTCTGAATGGTGCAGGCTGATAGGTCTTTAACTTATATCAATCATGTCGTTATCTACATAGCACAGCTGATTGGTTGCTGTTACATTAGCGGCCAATGAGCTTCCAGCTCAAACATTCAAATACAACATTGTTTGCTGTTAACAGCCTGCAGCCCGCTTTCAGAACCCTCCCCCTTCCCCAGCTCCACCTGTATAGATCTGCTATGGGGGTTAATTCATGTATGTTACATGTGCAGCACCAGCAGCAGCATGTTCTACACGCTCACAGCAGCATGTCTGTAAATGTATTGGCCATTGTAAGTCTCTGTACTTGCTCTGCAGCAGCAGCAGTGTAGCAGATCTATTCCGCCAAGACCAAATACATTAACATTGCCATATCCATTACCATGCTAATCTCTATTACCATACTAAATACTATACATACCATACTAATACTAAAAGAAATGAGTCTGTCATTTTATTCCAAAAATGTTGAAAATTGAAAATCTTAGGTCCACTCCAAAATAACTTTAGATGGAATGGTGGAAGTGATATTTGATGGTTTCGGGGTGAAAAAAAATGACATAATTAATTTTACATTCATTGCTGGACATTGTTTGTAAACATATTCAATATTCTTTTTCAAACAAGTGTGCATTAAAAAAGTGCATTTTCAGGGAGTTTTTAAGTTTTGCAGAAACACTCATGCATGCAAACCCACTGAGAAAAGGTACTGGGTAGAAAAATGAAGGATACATCACAGCACCTCCTTTCCTTAGTATAACTATGCTCTGTCTCTTCAGAACCGTTTTAATTAGAAGAGCAGGGCATTGGTGAGCCAGTCATTAGGGCCTCAGACAGCGAGTGGGACGCAGGTTGTGCCCCGCATGAGCCCTCACCCTCAGATGCAAACGGGCACCATCGTTCATGAACTGACAAAAACAATCAATCACCAGCACATGAAGGCAGAGCATTAGGTTGGAGTTTAGGGAAACTGATGACATCCTTGCTTTAATTCTACAGCGCATAGCAGTCTTGTGTGATCGGAAAAGATAAAGACACGTAGGGTTACCTCTGGAGGAGGTTCGGCTAATTGCCGGCACTTGTTGTCGCGCCTTAGCTTTGTTTAAGTCACGGAGGCTAACTAGCTATCTCTCCCTGATGCACACTGTTTGTTCAGCTAACGCACTGCTGAGAAAGCCGTTTTCATCAAGCGACTCATTATTAACGGGTTCATAAATAAACGGGACTCTAATATTTCTCTCTGTTAGTGTTTATTGTGGGCTAGCAAAGTGCAGCGGCTGTCTTTAATGAAAGAGAGAGCCACGGGTAATTGAAGCTTATTATGCGCGGGTGAGAGACAGTGGCTAAGAGAGAGAGAGAGAGAGAGAGAGGCTGGCACTGTCAAAAACAGTCTGCTTCTATGACTACTTATTACATCATGACAAAGCGATTTTGGACCGCCTGTGGTGCTGTGGTTTACATATTTACATTGGATGCAGAAGTGGCAGATGAAATGACTTGGATTCCTTGTACACAGTGCCGGCCCGTCCTATAGACGACGTGCCCGGGGGGCCCGCAAGATGGTTCATAATAAATGAGCAGATCATAACTTGTGATGAAAACACTTCTCATCCAATTTACACTGACATCGAGCAACATGAAGACACTAGATATAAGTATAATATGTTTTTAATGAAAGTGTTATTTTGTAAATTATTATTATTATTTTACAAACATATCCTATTTAGTTTTGTTGTGTTGTGCTACACTATAGAGTGAATGTGACTGAACCCACTTTTCCAGTCTAATGTGCATGGATGTCAAAATGTAACATTTGGATAAGTATTTTTCAAGAATCTTTTGTGGGGAAAACAATTATTTTATTTTATTTTATTGATTCTATTGTTTTGTTTTATATTGATTTATTTATTTAATTTTTATTTAATTTTTTATTTATTATTATTTTTTTTCATTTCATTTCATATTTCATTTTAATACAAAAGTATTTGGGCACTTCAGCTCCACGTGTAAATCTATGATCTATGCATTAAGCAAAATATCAAACCTAATGGCTTTCGTTTTACAAACATTTTTCTAGCAAACCGCTTTCCCCAAATAAATGGGACAAACAACACTTTCTGGTTGTCAAATTTGGATCATGTTCATAATTAATGTGATGAACTACACCTGTGGTCGCTCTGCTAGGACACCTGTGTGAACTTGAGGAATACTGAATTCATACATCTACCAAAAATCACTTTGAGACCAGATGATTCAAGATGGTTAAGTTTTTAAAAGCTCTTGCACCATGTTTGTGTAAATGCCATTTCCTTTTATTATTTGTTGTTTATGCAATTAATTTCACGTTTAAGTGTGAATCATGTGTCTTTTTGGGGCTGCTGTATTCTTTTCTAAGGTGTTCTGTTTCACTGTAGATTAACTATTTAAATTATTTTGGGGTTTATGCTTTTCTTGTATTATGAAATTTGGGCTAGACCTGCTTGTCCATCATTGGTTAGCTCTGTCAGACACAATTTAATGTTCCACATGTGTTCATTTGGACAAACATACATATTGCTTCATTGGACTTCAATTACAGAAAGAGACCATTTTAACCATTCACCAAATATATCCTGAAATCATTTAAAACTGCCATGGACCATTTCATGATGGGATTAAGAATTCATACCAATCCATACCTTGTAGATATGTTGAAAATTTAACAATGTTCTACTTTCAAACTATGTGCGCCACATATATCACGGTCCACCTGCTTGTAGGAATGCTGTCTTCCCTCTCCGCCATCACACTTCTTCAGCGATGTCTTCTCTCGTCTCTTCAGGGTGTTTCAAATGGCTGAGCTAGTCAAATTTCCCCACCTGGCTATTTTTCAATAGAGACGTCTCTTTATTCTGCTCAGAAAAGCGGCGCATATGTCTGGCTGATTCTTGTTTTTCCTTTTCTCGCTCTCTCTTTCCTTTCCTCCTCCCTCCACCTTTCTCTCTTCATCAGCCACTCTATTTTTCTCTTTCACTGCTCCCTTCCTCACCGCTGTTTTCATATGCAGAATGGCTATTGTGAGTTAGTGGATATCTCTCTTATGCATGCCCAGACCGCCTCTCTCTCTCCCGCTCTCTCGTTCTCTCCCTTCCTCGTGCCGCAGAGGTACGAACGCTCACATTACAGCAGAGTGACAATATCCCTCCTTCAGATAATGCTATAAATGAGGCAGAATTTACATACAACACGCAGCATGCCGCTCTTCGCTTCTCGGCACGTCGGGGTGTTCGGCGTGCGAAAAGAGCGTCGCTCTGCCAGCGCCGGCTCTGAAGAGGCTCTCCAGCGGGACGGCCATTAGAGCCATCTCAGACTAATGACACGAGAAACGCTAGCACAACGCCAACTTCCCCTGCCTGCCTCACGCTGCCGATGTTAACTATGCCCGCTAATACCACAACTTCAACCCTCAGCTCCCCTCTCAGAGTTAAAACGCTCTCTTTCACACGCGGCTGATGAAAGGACTCGACTTTACATGCTATTACCTGCAGATTAGGCTCGTAACGTCCCAAAGCTCTGTCACCTACACGTATTGAATGTATGATCTAACTTAAACCGCAACTCCAAGTTTTTTAAAGTTAATTCCTCTCATTTTGCCTTCGTCCTCAGGGAGAAGCTGTGATCTGTTTCCATGTTTGTTTGCGGCTTTGTTGTGTGTGTCACTCTAATGGAGTGGTGGCCTAAAACAGTGCTTTAGCCCACCTGCACGTCACACTCAGTGGAAGCCGAGAGAGACCTGCTAAATTAGCTCATTGCCTGATTGATGCATGGCTGTTGACTTGCCAGGGCACTGCAGGTGGAGGACTGGCTTTTTAAAGCATTGTGCTCTTATGTTGGGTAATGGTGCAGATTGGCTTGAACTATGCAAATGGAACAGAACATAGGCATAGTTTGGTACACTGTTTATTTTTGCTGTCACCTTGCTAATGAGGGGTCCTCGCCCCAAAACGATCTGCTCGCTGTGACCCGGCCCACTGAAAGTAACCCTGGTTATACAACAGATGAAAGCACTTTAAAAATCACTCTGTACATAAATGATTTTGATGCTCTGAGAGTGATGCACTAATTTGCTGTATTTTACTCAAAAAAAAAAAAAAAAAAAAAAAAAAATTCAGACACACGATCTGACATTTATTCTAACATTTCTGACCTACCATTATCTCATGCTAGGTTTTTTAAATTCTGACAGTAGTTTAAAACCCGCAAGATTTTGAGGAACACAAAAGGTGAAATGTAGAAGAATGAACTGGCCACTGTCTTACATAAAAAAAAATATTTGTAAATATAATAAAAATGTGAGCAGTTAATGTGCAAACTATTTTATGATTTCCATGCAATATATATATCTCTTATTCTTACCAAGGCTACATTTATTTTATCTAAAATAGCCTACAGTAAAAAAATAAAAATAAAATATTGTGAAAAATATTACATTTTAAAACAACAGATTTATATTTTAATATATTATAAAATGTAATTTATTCATGTGAAGGAAAAGCTGAATTTTTAGTAGCCGTTACTCCAGTCTTCGGTGTCACGTGATCCTTCACAAATAACATGCTCTTTTGGTACTCAAGAAACATTTATTATTATTATCATATTAACATTATGTTAAAAACAGTTGTGCTGCTTAATATTTTTGTGGAAACTGTGCTACATCATTTTTTTCAGGAATCTTTGATGAATATAAAGTTCAGAAGAACAATCATTTGAAATAGAAATATTTATGTGACAAGGTAAAAGTCTTTATTGTCTTTTGATTTAATGTGTCCTTGCTGAATATGTATGTATTTAATCACTCGAGCCACACAAAATGAATGTGATTGCATTAAGTACCAAATATTAAATATCAGTGGTATTTATTATTAAGAAGGATATAAGACTGTTTTAAAGCAAAACATTATAGCAATATAATTTTATGAAACCTCAATTATGTGTTTTGCTAGTTTGGCATTTAACAGCCTAGATCCCCCTTCACTTTCATATAAAATATTGGCCAGTATGTTTTTTCAAAATAACAGCTTCTGTATTTTACAGAAGAAATAAAGTCATATAGTTTGGGAATGGCATAATGATGAATAAATAACAACAGAATTAGCATATTTTACTATCCTCTTAAGGCATCAAGATGGATTTTGTCACTCTGTAAACCCATGTTGTGCATTGATGGATGGAACTTGTGTTGGCGAGCTGCAGTGTGTATTGGACTTACAGCGCTGTGTGGAGAAGATCTTCATCCCTTCATGTTATTACTATCGAACCACACATCCCATGAAAGCTACCTATTACAGAGTCAATAGAAGCTGCTTATCCACACACACAGATCATTACTCTGGTCGAATTCCTCTCCGGCCGGCTGCTTAATTAAGACACTGCTGCTTGCTGAGCTGAATTGGAGATAAATTGTTCCACTGTAGAGGGATGTTATAATTTGCTGTTGTTGAAATTGAAGTTTTGCTGTCAAAATAAAAAGTGAAATGACTATAGGTAGCACAATGCAGACTGATTTTTTGACTGAGGCTGACAAAAACAAGAATGATTTTGTCACCGGATGCCTGTCATGGTTGTTATATGTATGTGTGGGCGCTCATGGGCGACAGTACAGAGGCCCCACTCACTTGTAAGACCAAGTAATGACAGCGTGATGCACGAATGCTCTTGTATATTTCTACATTTCTTCCTCTCAGTTCTGCAGTAATTGATTCTAGTCGTCTTAATTTCATTCACTGCAGCAACACCAATCTGATGAGGCCCAAATCTATTATATAAAAGCGATGTGGCCACTGAACACGTCCCATGTGTTCTGAGATTTTGTCAGCAATTCATTAGCAGAAAATTAGGTCATTAGAGACCAAATACAGGATGCAGATTCTTGTGGCATTCAGTCAGTAATTCTCTCCATTATTTTTTTTTTTTTTTTTTTGCTTTTTAATTAAATGGCCATTTTCCCTCTTTCTCTTTGTCAAGTTTAATGCATTTGCTACCCATGATCTGTTATTAATGCTGCGAAGAATTCAGGCAATGTTTTCAGAATAATATTCCTAAATTGAATCTTTGTTGCATGAATATATGCAAAAATATATTGTGAGGGCTGAGTGCTTTTAAATTGGAGAGATCACTCATGGCTTCACCTTTTCGTGGCAGATAAAGCTATGAGGAGTAGCGCTGCAGTGTCACCCTACTGAGAGAGAGGACTAAATCACATCCCTAGAGTTTTCCCACCTCTACGATCTGTAGCCGCTTGCCATTTCAAACCGTTATTAACGGCCACAAATGACATTATCAAAGGATCCAAGTGTAACACTGTTTGGAATCTGTTTTACTATTTGTCGAGACTGTTTATTATATGTGATGCGCCTGTCGTAATTTCCAGTCAATTAATCCTGCAAATCAACAATAGTTTCTCAATCCGTATCATTTCCTGGCCCAAAAGTTAGCTCTGTTATACCGTCGTTCGCACTTGTTAGGACCTAATCATTCTCCTTTAGCAGAAAGTCTTGTGTGGAAGAGCAATTTTTTAAACGTAGCACGGCAGCCATTCATCAGAAGGCGAGAGCGTGCTGATTTGCATGTTAAGAGGTTAGTCTCCTGCCCTAACGTGTTATTGCAAAGTTTCTCCATTTTGTCTTCACCGTGGAAAACTAATATCCAGAGCAAATATTTCCTTATTCATGCATCCAGATTAACAAGTATAACCACTATGCCTTTCACTGCATAATAGTTGGTAGAATCAAATTCGTTGGATATGAATTCCAATGTAATATGACCAATATTTTATGTTAATACAATAAAAATGTAAAGTCGGAATTATGGGCTTATTTTTATGTAAAAGGTATGCTGAAGAGCACTATATTACATATGCACACGTGGTTAAGGCAGCACCAGGGGATAGGCTGTTGCTAAGAGACAGAGCAAGGGAACGGACCATTTCCAATGATGAATTAACTCTAGGAGGAGGGTGACAGTAATCTTTGTCACTAGATGCACTGGCTGTCGGAGTCCTGTCATTTTATGCATCTCATGCAAAACAGATGTACCCATATTCTAAAAAAGAAAAAAATCCAAATTCACCAGGCAAAAAAAAAAAAAAATCATTATACATCGCAAGGGCTGGAAGGCTGTCACAAAGAATTTTATTATTTTTCATCCTTTAACGAGCAGGTAGATTGTGCATATTGTAATTTTCACAGAGCCCCTCTAAATAATTCTGTAACTTTCTCAGTGAGAAGTTTTCACTCTGGTGGCTGCTCATTACAATGGCACCATGGCAGGGTCCCTCAATCATGCCGCCAAGAAAACACACACACACACACACACACACACATACACTATGCTGCCCCCCACCACCCCCCGGCCCTCTCCCCGTCCTCTCCCCATCAATTACACCAGTAAACAGAACAGCACCACATTTTTAGAAGTGCCCATTGTCTTACCCATGGTGTTTTTGTTTGTCTGTTCATTCGTCGTCTGCATATTGTCTGGCTCTAAACTTAAATCGGAGAGGCTACTCCATTTACAGTATAGTGCCTAGTCAAAGTAATAATTTAGGAAAAATGGGAGTTTTTTAAGGTTGTGGCAGTGATATCGGGTCAAGTAGATCATGTGGTTCTACGTACCTTAAAGTCACCTTTTTTACATGGAATATTGCATTATTTATTATAAATGATTTATCTGTGCATTATAATTTTTGTAAAAATAAACAAACGTGCCCTCGTAATCTTTAATCAAAAAAACTCTTTAATGACATTTATTCGTGTGAGAGCGGGACAACCTGTCACTCACAGCAATAACAAACCTAGTGTTGTAGTACTCAAAACCATTTTGCGAAGGTCTTGGTCTTGGTTTCGACCACATTTGTACTCGGTCTTGTGTTGGTCTCAGACTAAGAAGACTCCGGATTTTATTTCAAGACCGGTCAAGACCACAACTGTGGGGATATCATTAAATTGATGGTGTATTGTCTGATTTATTTGTTGACATCATTAATGTGATTGGAAGTAAATCTTCCTGCTTCAAATGCAATCAGTACTTTACAATAAGGTTTCATATTTGTTAACATTAGTTAACTACATTAGTTAACATGGACTAAGAATGAACAATTCTTCTACAACATTTAGTAATCTTAGTTAATATTAATTTCAACATTTACTAATACATTAAAATCATTGTAATTGTTAACGTCAGTTAATACACCGTGAGCTAACATGAACAAACAATGGACAGATGAATAAATACTGTATTACATGTATTGCTTATTGTTAGTTCATGTTAATACATTAACTAATGTTAACAAATGAGACCTTATTGTAAAGTGCTACCCTTGTTTCTAATTTGATTTCTTTCTTTGGTAACGCTTTAGATTACAGCCCGGAAAGTACTGTGTAATTAAGAGGAATTTACAGTGTAACTTTCTGTAATTATTGTGTACCTATAAAGTACTTACATGTAAGTATAAGGGAATAATATGTAAAGTTTGGGGAATAAAGGGGTAACAACCAGGAGAAATAAAAAAATATTTATACTGTAAGTATTATAGAACTAAGGGGTACTTATTCTACTATTATGATGCAACAATCTTACATTTGGGAACAATTTAGCGAGAACATACACTGCGTACCTTTTTGTAATAATTGTGTACCAAGGCAATACATATGAGGCTTTTTAAAAATGACAGGGTACATATCTATGCATTTATAAAATATATATATATATATTGATAGCAAAAGTGCAGATGTTTAAGTTTGGGCTAACATGTTTCAAGGCAAGAAAAGCTAAGACTATTGCGATTTTTTCAAATATACTGGGAAATAAATCCGGTTTCATGTGGTTACAGGGTAAGTGGTGCTTGTATAATAAATAAAGGTTTCCGAGTCAGTGATATAAGATTGTGTGTATGCATTTTTATTGTACTTACCCTGTAACTACATGGAACAAGAGGGTAACAAGCACCACTACATGAAACAAGAGTATCTTTCCCCAATATTTAAGCAAAAGTTGCAATAGTTTTCGTTTTCAGTGCACTTTTCTTCTGTCCCTTCTGTCAGCTTCTTTTATATTATAGATTAAATGTAAGACATTTCTCAGGCAATAAATGTGGGTCTTTCAGAGGAATTTTAGAAGTGCTGGTCTGGCCTTGGTCTTAGTCCCTCAATGTCTTGGTCTTGTCTTGGTCTCACACACTTGTCTTGACTTGGTCTCAGTTTAGATGGTCTTGACTACAACACTAAGCAAACCAAAACGATCCAACAATCCAATCTTGATCAACTTAATTTTTTCTTGTTCGAGAAGCCGTCTCATCGTAACTTCCGTTTCATGTTGACTTTAAATAAAAAAGCCAAAAGGCTAACCAATAAAGTCTGTGCATCAGCATATCATTAAAGGCAGGTAAAGATGAAGTCTGTGTTTCTCCGAGGAGAGAGAAACAGAGCATTCATTTATAGCTCAGAGCACACCAGACCAACAGCAGAGAAATCACCGCCTAGATAGATGTGAAAAAACTGCTATTTCCCTCACTCTCCCCTGAATCATCTGTATAAACTCTCAACGAAAGAGCAGAGGGGGGTGGGGGATCTAACAGGAGCTCCTAAGAGGCCTGGCGCTGCAGCCCTTCCATCTCAGATTTACATTCATTGTAAAGATTTATGGGATACCTTCCCAGAATAAGTTGAAGCTGCAGGAATTTGGGGAGGAATTATTCAAAACAGTGATTATTTTTGGTTGCGATTATGCATGCACACCTGATCGGGGTGTCACCGCCGCCTCTTGTCCAGCAATGATGGAACGGACCAATTTTCTAACTTTTCACCCGCCTTGCATAAATGAAATGTACGCACACACACACACACACACACACACACACGCACACACATCAGTCCTTCTGTGTCACTTATTGGACTAAGACTAAGGGCCTGCATATATTAGAGAGCGAGGTAGGGACTTGGCAGTGGTGTGTTGGTAGGGAAATGGGCCAACACGCATTAAGATTTAACAAAGAGGAAGTGATGCGTTTGTCCCCGGTATGCTCTCTTGGTCGTCCAGGGTCCCGCCTTGCACCGCAGCGGGGTCATTACCCCGGAACGCCTGAGAAGAATATTGGCGTATGTCTGTTCAGCTGTAACAAATGTGACACTGGGCCACAGAGGAATACACACTGTCTGAATCTAGACCAGGAGAAGAAAAAAAATGAAAGCCACCTCTCTTTTTTCACATATGAGCTCATGCTTTTTTTCCCTCTTTGTATGAAGTGGAAGAGAGCTGGAGGAGTGTTAATATCCAGTGTTTTTCATGTTATCAGACAGAGGGAAGAGTTGAGCCACTGTAAGTTAATGTAGACTGCGCATGTGCTGCTGTAAAGAACACCAAGCTTTAAAGGGAAATTTTGTCATCATTTACTCACCCTCATGTTGTTCCAAACCTGTATGAGTTTCTTTCTTCTGTTGAACACAACAGAAGATATTTTAAAGAATGTTGGTAACCTGACAATTGTATTTTTTCCTATACTATGGAAATCAAGCGGTGCCATCAATGTTTCCTATTGGCATTATACAAAAAAATATCCTTTGATACATTTTCAGGTTAAGTACAGTAATATTAAAGTAACTTATAATAAGAATTGAATTACTTTTGTTTTTGATTTCAAAGGCCTATAAATTAAAGTAGTGATGCTGTCTTTCCATAACCTGGTTAATGTCAAACCTGTCAATCAAAGAAGGGACAAGGGAAGAACAGTGATAGAGAGTGTGTGTGTGTGTGTGTGTGTGTGTGTGTGTGTGTGTGTGTGTGTGTGTGTGTGTGTGTGTGTGTGTGTGTGTGTGTGTGTGTGTGTGTGTGTGTGTGTGTGTGTGTGTGTGTGTGTGTGTGTGTGTGTGTGTGTGTGTGTGTGTGTGTGTGTGTGTGTAAGAGAGAGAGAGAGAGAGAGAGAGAGAGAGAGAGAGAGAGAGAGAGAGAGAGAGAGAGAGAGAGAGAGAGAGAGAGAGAGAGAGAGAGAGAGAGAGAGAGAGAGAGAGAGAGAGAGAGAGAGAGGAGAGAGAGAGAGAGAGAGAGAGAGAGGGGCCCTGTGGACTCTCCTCCAGATATTTATGGAATGCTGCCTCCATCTTGGGCCAGGCAGCTGGGGAGAGCAGGTGGGCTGTGCAGGTCAGTTCATTAACACACTCGCCCATACATACACATACACATACACATACACATGCACACACACACACACACACACACACACACTCTCTCTCTCTCTCTCCCTCTCTCCCTCTCTCTCTCTCTCTCTCTCTCTCTCTCTCTCTCTCTCTCTCTCTCTCTCTCTCTCTCTATTCCTCTCACTGTCTCTAAAACACTAACACATCTATTTTCATTTTGTCACTCTCTCTCCTGTGTTCTCTGCAGTCTGTACCCTATTTTACCAGAACCTCACACTATCTTTTTCACTCTTGTGTTAAATATAGTGTCTCGGTGTGATATCACTCTGTGTTGCCAGTTTCTGCCGTGTTAATGTTACACTGTATGATTCAGGAAAGCTTTAAGCTTACACTTTGAGCTTTAGATTATTTGGAATTCTGTGTCTGTCTGACGTCTTATGTCACAGGCCTTGTCATAACAGTTCGCATGATGTCTAAAGGCCTCCCTATAGATGGAGTAACCATGCATGCTTTTTTTAGGATTTTCAGGCAAGCTGCATTAGTGACGATATTCAGCAGTGCTAATTTATTATAAACTGATACCTGTATATAATAAATAAGAATGTTCTTGCACAATAGATGAAAACCGTTTCCACTTTTGTTTCAGTAGGCCTATTTAATGGCGCTTTTCCACTGCATAGTACGGTACGGTTCGGTTCGGTACGGCTCACTTTTGGTGCTTTTCCACTGCATAGTACGGTACGGTTCGGTTCGGTACGGCACGCTTTGGCGCTTTTCCACTGCATTGTACGGTACGGTTCGGTTCGGTTCGGTACGGCTCACTTGTGGTGCTTTTCCACTGCATGGTACGGTACGGTACGCTTCGGCTCGCTTTAAATGGTACCTGTCTGTTGAGGCTGGATGGGGCAAACCGGAATGAAAAAGTGTTCCAAGAAGTAGCTCAGCTCTTAGCCGCACACGGCTATCACCGGACCTACAAACAGTGTAGGGACAAAATAACGATCAGTCCCACCCACTTTGAAGGGGTACTAACTGCAGTGGAAAAGCAACCGAGCTAAAGCGAAGCGAACCGAACCGTGCCGTACCGAGTCGAGTCGTACCACGCAGTGGAAAAGCGAAGCGAGCCGAACCGTTCCGCGCCGAGTCGAACCGTACCGAGCCGTACCAGCAGTGGAAAAGCGCCATAAGTTTCCAATTTTTTGAATTTTTAAATAAATAACACTTCTTACTTCTATACCCTAAGAAATGTGGCTTGGTGAAAAATACTTATATTTAAGCAATTTAATAATAATATTTATTATTATTATTATTATTATATGATAATATATATTATTTAAATAATCATACATTGATGATGAAGATGATGATAACAATTATTATTATTATTAATTAATTTAAAAATAGATACATTTAATTATAAGTTATTTTTTTATAATGTAATTATTTAAATAATATATTATACAATATTACACTTAATAATTGCTGATTTTAATAGTACTTACATTCAACATGATTCATGATTCATATTTACATTCACATTTAATTTACATTGTTTTGTAAAGGGCCGGTACGTACCTGAGTTGTGGTATTGGGTTCTGTTATATCATTATACTGTAGTCTTATATTCGTCACTGTATAGCTAAAATCTCTGAATCATAATGTTAATAAACAGAAGCCCAAAATGTTTTAACCCTGGCAGTTTTTGGTCATTTTCAGCAAGGTTTGAATGAAGCGCTAATCTGAAGGGCCCCAAGGAACCCGGAAGTGCTGCCACAGAGCGTTTGTAACAGTTCTTTCCTGTAAATGCAAGATAGGAATTTGCTTCCTTTTCCTGATGTTCTAATCCAGCACCGTATCCACCGGTGACCCAAGTATTTCTCCTCCATAAGCACCTCCATCCTGACATCCCACCAGACGAAGACCAAAACACCCCTCCTTCCCGTTCGCCGAGTGGGTAACCGAGAAAGAGCGAGGGAAATGGAGAGGGAGAGACAACATGCTTGTGTTGGTGCGGGTGTCACAGAGCTGTAATTGGTGGCGGTTTAAGGTGTAAACAGGGTGCCAGTTCAGTGCGTAATTGCCCCTGTTTGCTAGAGTGGAGGGAGAGAGAGGGAGGGGTGGGGGGTGGGGGGAGGGGGGCAGCAGGCTGACAGTGTGAGACCTCCACATGCTCCACTCAAATTGGAGTCACAGACGCCGAGAGGTGATGCTCTCCAAGTGATGGGCTCGCGAGAGAGAGATAGTGAAACTGTATGTATGACACCTTCAACCCATTTCACATCTCTGCCTTCTGTCCTGAAAAAAACACAATTAAAGAAGTAGAGAGAGGGAGGTAGAGAGAGACTAGGAGGAAAAAAGTCTGATAAACTCTCATTAACCTTCTTAATTTTTTTTTGTTTTTGTTTTTTTACGTGAAAACCACCAAGTTCTTACAGAAATTCTTTCTGATTGTTTCAGATGGTAATACCATGGTACAATCAGCGATGACTGTACTGAACTGGAATGCAGGTACCGAACTGGAACAGACGAAAAACAGGTATGCTTAAGCTTTCTGTCGTTTTTAGGGTCACATCTTGTGACATCACGTTTACACGTGTGAACGTTTTCAGTTCGTTTAGATTTCTTTCGTCCATGTTGCATTCATATTTCAGACGAACCGCACCAGAGTTTGTTTGGAAGTGGACCGAAATTCACCTTTTCACCTTGGTTTTGTGGTGCCCACCAGGGTCCAGATGGCAGCGCTCACAATTATTCAAATGAACCGCATTAACAGAGCAGTCGCACAAGAGTTCGTTTAATCTGACCAAATCTGCCAAGTGTGAACACAAATGAGACTGCAAGGTGCTTCATAAAGAATTAATATAGGGATTACGGTCGGTAACACTGTGCATTAAGGTTTAATTTCTTAAATCAGTTAACTACATTAGTTAACATGTACTAACAATGAACAATGCAATACTTTTTTTAGATCAAGTTGTATTTATTATCGTTAGTGTAAAGTAACAAACGTTGAACAATTGTATTTATCCTAACAACATTTTTATTCACATTTGCAAAGGTTAATAAATACTATAAAAAAATATATTCATCATTGTTAGCTAATGCATTAACTAATGTTAACAAATGAGACCTTATTGTAAAGTGTAACAGGTATTATACCACTTTTTGTGGTACTAAGTGAATGAACTGTCCAGCAGTCATGCAAGCTCTACTGCACTTTATGTCTTATATTTGATGGCTGCTGATGTAATGGAGTCTTCCTACCATAAACAATAGTGTGTTTGTTTGTTTATATACTGTATGTGTCTGAGTGAGGCAGTGTTTCCTATAGGATGTAATGATGGCTGTACTGAAGCACGACTATACAGGGGGTTACAGAGGGATTATGGTTGTGTCTGCTTTAGTGTTATTTGTTTTCTCAGCTCTGTAATCTAACAATAAATCTTGTATATACAGCTATTTATTGACAGAAATACTAGAAGTTATCTGATGCACAATATGTAGGTTGTTCATATACTGTAGATATAAAAGTGTCATTGCATTTTTTTTGCGTTCTCTGGAAAAAAAAGGGATTTTGAACGCTCTCTTCTATGTGGTGGGATATAAGAGCAATGTACATTTATTACAAGAGTTGTTCATTTACAGTGATCACCTACAGAACCTGAAAGAATCAAATAAAAAGAGTTAACTTAAGGATACCGCGTACTAAAATGATTGAAAGTGACAGTAAAATCATCACATTTTCACAGACCTGTTTTCAACATTGATAATAATAAGAAATCAGCATATTAGAATTATTTCTGAAGGATCATGTGACTGAAAAAGCTTTGCCATCACAGGAATATTAAAAGATTTAGATCAGTTAGATTTTTTTAAATCTTAAAAAGATTTTTTTAAAAAGAAGTCTCTTATGCTCACCCAGGCTGCATTTATTTGATTCAAAACACAGCAAAAACAGTAATATTGTGGGGGTAAAAATGCTATTTAATTTAGCAATTAATTCTCTATTTGAATGTATTTTAAAATGCAATGTATTACTGTTGGCAAAGCTGAATCTTCAGCATCATCTGAAATAGAAAGCTTTTGATCAATTTTGTTCAATTTACCCAATTTTGTCCAAGACTGGAGTAATGGTGCTGAAAATTCAGCTTTGTCATCACAGGAATACAATTTTAAAATATATTAAAATAAAATAAAAGTTGTTTTAAATTATAAAAATATTTCACAATATTTCAGGGTTTTTTTTGTTCAGCTATTTTTGTATTTTGGATCAAATAAATGCACAGAGACTTATTTTAAAAACATAAAAAAAAACGTGCAGATCTAAAACTTTTGAATGTCTGTAGAAAACTTCTTTCAAAAACATTAAAAAAAAGTTTTGAAAGGTGACCAACTTTGCTTGTTTGCTTGATTATTAAGCTACTACTAAGCCTGTGTGTGTGTGTGTGTGTGTGTGTGTGTGTGTGTGTGTGTGTGTGTGTGTGTGTGTGTGTGTGTGTGTGTGTGTGTGTGTGTGTGTGTGTGTGTGTGTGTGTGTGTGTGTGTGTGTGTGTGTGTGTGTGTGTGTGTGTGTGTGTGTGTGTGTGTGTGTGTGTGTGTGTGTGTGTGTGTGTGTGTGTGTGTGTGTGTGTGTGCGCGTGCGTGCGTGCATGCGTGCATGCGTGTCAGCATAGGTTATGGCATGTCACAGTGAGCCGTACACGTATATACGTATATTTTATCAGCAGTATAAAGACAGCCTTAGAGATACTAAATCAATTATCCAGAGGAAGGCGCCAGGCCGCATGGTCCTTCTTAAACGTGTCCAGGCCTGAGGAGAGAGTCCAGCAGAAGCTAAGCATGTCTCACCCTGAGCGCTGGGACCTGCATTAGTGACAATACACATTACAGTCCTGTCCGTCTCCTTCAGCCTGCCAGCACCACTTGCAACCGCCAGTCTAGCATGCTGATGACTTCACTCAATGTGACAGGCCAAAGGACCTCAGCCTTTCCATCCCTGCAAATAACACACGTCCAGCTCTCCCTTTTATGCAGGGTCCAATATTTACTTTGTATATGCCAATAGCAGATGAATTCAGAAAACATCAACCTTATCAACTGAAACTTATTGTAAATTGCACCAAAACCTTATTATTTTTTGGTTACACTTCACAAGGTTCAGTTTGTTGACATTTCAGCCATTTAATGTATGATGAACTAACAATAAATCTAAGGTATTTTACATATAATAATAAATTTTTGACATTTCAGGTTATCAACAGTAAATGTTACAATAACGTGTTTTTTTATATGTATTTATAAATTAATATTAACCTACATTTATAAATAACCAAAATGTATTTTAATATTAATTTCATCTTTCTAATCTTTATCATTTTAAGCTGTGTAAATGTATGTAAACATTGAAAAATAAATGGTGTGTATTTAATATTGTATTTTTGTATTTATTTATGAATTAATATTAACATTTCAACAACCTATAATGTATTAATGAATATTTACCCAGATAAATGTTTTAAAAATTGTCATGGTTAGTTACCTATTTACTTTAAGCGGTTAGTTTTACTATCAATTACTATTAATAGTAACTATTAATAATTTAATAGATAAGTGTCACCAATATTTATTACTGAATTTTGCATAATTAAAATTAAGATTTTTTAACCTATCATTAAATATATCAATTTATATATTTATTGAATTATTTGTTTTTCTTACATACTGTACGTTCAGAAAAAATCAACTAGATACAGTAAATATCCTAGATGGTACATTGCCCATTCAGAAGTTGTTAGAAGATGTGTGTGTGTCAACCATTTAACAGGCTTACTTCTTTACAAGCAGACAAAAGATCAGCATCTTCAAAATATCTGAGGAAAACACAAACACGTCCATCATAGTGAGACAGTCAGTTTAGAAGAGCGCTATTGTGTCTTTGATTGCCTAACATCACAAAACGTTTAGAAGAGCGCTATTGTGTCTTTGATTGCCTAACATCACAAAACAGCGAGGGTCAGGTTGTTTGATTTGTTGCAGTTTCTAAATAAAGTTACCAACGAAATGACCAAATGATCGGTGTGTTAACTTTAGCCTCTGCTTTTATTAACGCCCTTACAGAGACCCAGGAACACCACCCAACTTCCCAATAGTAGGACAGTATGGTGGACAGTACGGTCTCCTGCTCTGCCCCAGTACATGCCACAACAGCCTCAGGCCTGACTTATCCACCCTCTGAATTATGCATCCTCTCCGGAAATGAGGAACAAAGTTATGGCTAGAGGGGATTCATCATGAACATCCCTCTCTCTCTCTCTAGCATCGGGTATTTTTTTTCCCCCCTCTTCCTTGCAATTTTCATCAGGCTTCATCGTGTTTGAAGGGAAACATGTTAGGATCAGCCAGCCTGCTCTTGTGCTGCTTCCTTTTGCCTGCATTATTTAGCAAACAAACTCCAAATGCATTCGGCTCTCTGTTACAGTCGCACGACCACTCGGCCCTGTTTGTCTTTCTCTCTCTGTCTCTTAGGTTCTTCATGAGTCTTTCTTGCTCTCCTTCAGCCTTCAGTGTGTCTGATAATGCAGAGCCTGACTTTTTTTTTTTTTTTTTTCACTATCTGTCTGCTCCCACACTCCCCTCCCACACATTTAGACTTGAATGAGTGTGTGTGTGTGTGTGTGTGTGTGTGTGTGTGTGTGTGTGTGTGAGTGTGTGTGTGTGTGTGTGTGTGTGTGTTGTGTGTGTGTGTGTGTGTGTGTGTGTGTGTGTGTGTGTGTGTGTGTGTGTGTGTGTGTGTTGTGTGTGTGTGTGTGTGTGTGTGTGTGTGTGTGTGTGTGTGTGTGTGTGTGTGTGTGTGTTTGGTCTATATTAAGTTGTCCCTGACATCCTCTGGTCTCATCATTCCCTATAATGCAAGCGCTGATAACATTGGCCTGAGTCAAAGTCACAAGTCCAATAAATCCATTTCTTCTCCTCTCTCTAACACACACACACACACACACACACACCTCAGAGTTGGAGCTTTTCTGGGCCCAGCCACAAAGTCCGGCAGTCTATCACAGCAAGGTCATACGGTGTCGAAAGGGAGAAGAAGGAAGAAAAAAACTTTAACTGTAGAGAGGAGAGGAAAAGTATGTATAAATGTGTCAGTCCTCTTGCTATTTGCTCACCTTCAGTGAAGCACTGCCATTCAGTCCAACTCAATTTCAGTTCCAATTAAAAATAGCCCAAACAGAACTGTGCACACTGTGGCGGGTCGGCAAAAGGTGTGCAGTTACAGATCGGACTATTTTCCACCTGACTGACTGACCCGTTGGGGGGACAAATGTGATGTTGGACTGGCCTGTTGTGTCCTAGACTCATGCAGAAGGGGATTTTTACCATAAATCACACCTATACCATTCAAATTTACATTCTGCTGATGTGAGTCGGTGGGAAATACCACTATATGGTGGGTGAAGGTGATTTTGAGCAGAAGGTGGAGGTTTTTATCAACTTTTGTGAAAGTCTTCCTAAACTCCACACCAGACCGGGACTTAATATTCTGGAAGAGTCGTAAATCTTCTCTTCTGTGTCGGGGATGCAGCCACAAAGTCAAATTTGCATTGGCAAATGGGAAAATAGCGTACAGTTATTTGTTAATCTGATCTTTGTTTATCCAATACTCTTGTAATCCACTTTTAATTAAATATCCCCCCAAATATGTGTGAGCAGCAGTTTGACTTTGTCTGTGCTCACGCTGCCAGGATTCACAGGCTTCGCTCCAGTGAGGAGCTGCCCCAGTCGCTCACTAACTCTTTATCACTCACACAAGCATACACAAGTACTCACACACACACACACACACACACATAAGTATGGGGTTCGAAAGCCAGAGACCTCTAGTGCAAATGCGGTTGTTTTGCTTTTCTTTTCTAGGTTAATTCAGTTTTTTATTGCAAAATGTTTTCAGCGTAATAGTATGAGTGAAAGAATTCAATTGAAACATGAATTTTCTTGATTTATATGTTGAGCTGCATGAATGAACTCCATAAGTTTGTGTAAAACCAAAGATCAAATTCTCCAACACAATTTAAGAATGAGCCAAAGAGCATCTTGTGCTACAGAGGATGCAAGAACATCTGACTGTCTGTATAAGAGTCACATGATCAGGGTCACAAAATTAATAATATAATATAATAATTTATATAATATAATATAATATAATATAATATAATATAATGTAATATAATATAATCTTATTTGGTCCTCAAGAAACATTTCTTATTATGCATTGCATACATTTATTGTTGAAAACAGTTGGAATATTTTTGTGGAAGCTGTGATATTTTTTTCAGGGTTTTCTGGTGAATAGAATGTTCGAAAGAACAGCATTTATTTCAAAAAGTTTTTTTTTTCTAACCTTACACTTAAAAAAAAACCCACCTATTTCAACTTAAAAAGTTCAGTTGCTGCTTTACATTTTTAAGTATAATCATCTAGGTTGCACAAGTCATTATAACTTATATTAAAAGTGACTTAAGAAATTGAGTTGAATCTCGTATAACTTCCGAAAAAGTTAATATTACTTAGCTCATTTTGATGAGTTAAAGTAATGTAAAAAAAAAAAAAAAAAAAAAAAAAGAAAGTTGCCATGACTTACTGATCACTGATCAAACCTTTTTTTTACAGTGTATAAATATTTTTAGTGTCACTTTTGATAAATTTAATGCATCCTTGCTGAAAAAAATATCAATGTCTTTAAAAAAAACCTGTAATGGTAAAATAATGAGAGTGTGTGTGTGTGTATATATATATGTATATGTATATATATATATATATATATATATATATATATATATATATATATATATATATATATATATATATATATATATATATGCACTACCATTATTTTACCGTGTGTGTGTGTGTGTGTGTGTACAATATGCCTATATAATGTTCTTTAAATATACAGCAAATGGCATCGTGTTTTGATGGCAAGGACAGATAGCACGCAGGCAGGCAATTTATTTTTCATATATGACGATTAAAGACCCGAAACACCCTATGACCCCAGGTTTATCACTGATGACGTGTCCAAGTTGCATCAGAAGATGTATGTCGAAACATGTGTGTGTGTGTGTGTGTGTGTAGATGTATAGATGTATATATGTATGCATATGTACACACACACACACACACACACACACCAGGGGAATACCTGAACCACACACACACCTGGGCCAACTGTCCTACCCACTGACCCAGTCCCCAGGGGTCAAATACAAACAATATACTTTCTCTCACTTCCTCTCTCTCTCATTTTTTTTCTGTCTCTCACACAAATGCACAGACAATCATAGGCAGCAATGAGAAAAGTTGACGCATGGGTTTGACAGACGGAAGGCAGATGGCCTGGTTATTTTGTCACTCCGCCTGAAGTAAGCAGGTCATGTGACAACAGACTATGCTCAATGCATTGTCTGGGAGATTTTTTTTTTTTACATATATATTCTATTCCCCTGTACAATATGCCTATATAATGTGCTTTAAATATACAGCAAATGCCATCATGTTTTGATGGCAAGTAGAGATAGCAGGCAGGCAGACAATTTCTTTTTCCAGTTTTCAGATCAGGTTATAGTTGGAATGGAATACAGTTAATAATATTACCATGAATGCAGCAGTCAGTGCAACAAATAATGCAGCTGACAACAAACTCTTCTCACATTAACATTAACAAAGTGTGAAGTGTAAAAAGAGACAGGGCCATTGTGTGAGGATCACTGCATTAGAGGTTACAAAGGAATATCCATGACCCCATACTATCTAAATAACACTATTTACAGCTGTTATGGGCTGTAACTCAATACGACCACATTGACATCATTATTTACACCACCTATTGTAGTCGGATGTTAACTGTTGTGCCGAGCCGGAGTGTAACAATTCTGGTTGGTCAATTCGATTAAGTTCCCTTTTGAGAGCTAATTTCATAAACATGGCCAAGATACTGAATATGGAAAATGAGTGGGGGGGGGGGGGGGGGGGGGGGGGGATACGAAAGCAGTATGAGGTGATGTCCAAAAAAAAAAAGGATGAAAAATGGTAGAGATTAAAAAACGAGAGAGGATGCAAAATGTGAATTGAATCAGAATCCGAAATGAATGTCACATTCATCATTTTTAATTAAACAAACAAACAGCAGGCACCTCACAGCCTAACAACATTTCTGAGCTGAGAAGACACTGAAACGATAGCCGTAATTACAAACAGTCCAACACACACTTCTGAGGCACCGAAGTAAACGGTAAACAAGCATCTCTATTTTGTTTTGTTTTTTTTTGTGTTAGTTTTCATTGAGTTTTATGTTTTTTCCCCATGTTTTTTCTCCTCTTTAATATATATATTTTTGTCCTTATTGTTTTGTTCCATCCTTTTTGTTTTGTTAAAACCCACTTTGTTCTTTTCATTTACTATACAAGTTTAAAAGAAGGAAATGATAGATTATTACATTTAAAATGTTGCCAGATTTTAAAATGTTGCCATACAAGTCCAGCATAAAACAAAACACAAAGGTAAATAAAGCCATGAAGCACTTTTTCTGCTCTTATTGTGTTTTATTTGAAGCTTTTAGTTTGTTTGTTGGTTCGTTCGCTTGTTTGTTTGTCTGCGTTATAGAACCGTACAAAGAAATCAGAGTGCAGCGTAACTTACAGACTCACACATCGTTAGTTTTATGGTAGCAGGGCCGGGATAAAAGTGAGCCATTTGAAAACACCTCCACCAAACGGCAATCTTTCAGTGTGAAGTATTAAACAATGATTTAATAGAGGCGTTTGCCTCCACGCTCTCATTATCTGACTATTAACTGCAATGGACTGTGTGCAGCGCTTCAAATTTTATATTGTGCTAATGTGCTGAGCACACAGACGAGGAGCCTAATTTAGTCACTCCCTGCTCCCAGACAATAGGAAAAATAAGGCTTAATCTCCTCCTAGTGTTTCTAAACTAAAACTGCTTTTGTCTTTGACACTCCTGGACGTGTTTGAAATGGGTAGGCCTATTGTTGGTGGGCTTGTACAGTGCACTTATTCAAATGGGATGTGACACGCTAATATTGCTCTAATTGCATTATAAATAGACATACATGTATATTGCTCATTAATAAATAAAGATGCCCTTTTTTATTAATGAAGTGGAAAATGCTGTATGGTAAAACATCAATCATTTACCATAAACAGGGGGTGGCAGGGAGTGCAGTTGATCCGGTGCTAAAATTAGACATCAAACAGCACGGTGGGCATTAATGTAGATTTTATATAAGCACTCGTAAAGCACTTGATTTGTAATTTATGTGAAATGTCTATTTAAAAAAGCAGATTGGCAGAGAAAAGATGCTGCAAATCTGCATATTAATTAGTTCCTGTGAATCTGCCTGATTGCTGCCACAATTAAAATGCCGGCAGAGGAGCGGCCCCTTACCCACCATGTGTTATAGAGTGGGGAAAAAGAGAGAAAACAGAGAGGAGAGTGACAGAGAAGGAGGGAAGGTTTTTTTTTCTTATTGATTTAAAGGTAATTTGTCTGAGTCTGATTGCTGCTGAGGGTCTTTACTGTAAAACGTCCCCTTTGACCTCACTTACACACACAACTGGATTCAATTTCATAAAATTAATTATTATTGTTTTTGAATTATGATTACTTGCTATCTTTTCATGTTTGTTTAGGTGAATTTTGATAGCACAGTCTATTCAGAAACATTTGTCTTTTTTGACTTTTTATTATATCAGAGCATGAGACATAGGATGTTAATAACCTCCATTAGGGAAACGATTGAGAGAAAGAGTGTGTGAGATAGAGAAAGTGAGAGGGGGAAAGAACAACAGAGAATGGACAGAGGCCTGGAGAAAAGGCCCTGGGGGTCCAGCAGGCCTTTCTGAGAAAAGAAACATGAGAGATAGAGATAAGAAGAGAGATGAATGGCTGGAGAAGGAAAGCTGTGAGATCAATGCCAGGCCAGAAGCTCAGTCTGCCTTTGTGTCCTTGGTGCAAGAATAGTGTGGTTGTGTGTGTGTGTATGTATGTATATGTGACCTACAGATGTTTTCTGGCCAGTGTTTTGGCTATTTGTCTGGCCTAATGGCCAGCCTCTGTAAATGGCATACATTATTTACCTTTTTTTTTTTTCTTTTTTTTTTTTCTATTTCCTTCCTTTTTCACTATTTATCAGACAAAATTACACACAATAAAGTTAGGTAACAATATAATTATGCTACAAAAAAGAAGCGATGATTTAAATGAACAAGTGAATATTTTTTAATGATTAAAATGAATAATTCAAATAAAGCCACGTGCTAAATGGACTATTTTTGAAAGACATTCCTGTATAGTATATTTTATTATTGCTTCAGCTCTGACATTTTTACTTGTCTGTGGTGTACTTTGTGACTGTAATTGTTAAAAATGGTAACATTATAGGGGAATTGGCTTTATTTTAGGTGCTGCAGTTTGTCACAGGAATCCGCATGTGTGAGAGCGGAAGTGGAGGTGTTTTTGTTTCTAATGCAGCCCAGTCCATTCTGCAAGGAAACATGCATGCTTGGATCGATCGGAGTGAGAGGTCACTGTCTACCTCCGCTGGCCACATAATATGTGCGCATATAAGTGTTGTTTATTTGCCTAAATATGGAGAGTTCATTTGATTAGGGCAAGAATGCAGCAACCCTCCCCAGGCCAGCGTACCTCAGAAAGGCAGAATGTGTCCGGGATGAGTGGGCTAATCTAATTAAACCCTGCTGGAGTGAGCTTCCTCAGCCGACCCATGTTACAGATGACCGATGGACAACTGACAGTATGAATTTACCAGCAATGCAATTTTAACCATAGACAAAGAACACACACACACACATCAAAGTCTTTCATTAAGCACTATATTCATGCCATTATTGACACTAGCCTGATACTAACAGCTGCAGAACGAGTTGTACAGCCAGCACTGACCACACGGTCTCGGAGAAGAGGCGTTTGTGAGCAGAAGTGCAGCATGTTGGGCTGTGTTGAGTCGCATTGAATTAGCATGCAACATTTGCTTCGGTGCCGTAAAGCATTGCTCTCAGGTCAGTGTAATCGGCTCACACACGCACTTCCCCCGTCTGACGAGGTTCATTACCGATGGCTCCCAGGAACGACCTGATTTCGGCTCCTTCACACTTTTAGGACGGCACTTCGTTCAATTGCCCTACATGGGAACTTTCCGTAATGGGGCCAGTTGATTATATTACTTTGGTTATTTTACTTAATGCCCAAAACAGGAGATAAATTTAAAAATCTAGGGCAACTAATCGTACTCCGTTTTTTTTCCCCGCCTCTTCCTTATCTTTATGTATCTAATTCTTCTCTTATACACTCTTTTTTTCCCTGTCTCTGGTATCCGGAGGAAATCTCTTGATTTGACCATTGACACACTTAAATTCATTTCCTCCCTCCCTCTCTTTCGCTCTCTGAGAGGGGCCTGTGATTGTTTTTTAACCCTATTATTCACAATAATCTTGTTCTCTTCAGATACTGTACAGCGGTGTGTTGTTCAGACACAGCTGTGATGTGGGCCGAGATGGAGAAAAAGAAGAAAGAATAACCCGGGGGTCGCGATCGCTGGCCTTAAATTACATTTCTCAACATGACAGAAACAGAAGTTGTGTGAAATGATTGTTTCACTCTGGATTTGCGCAGGGTGTTAAAGTGTCCCTGAGCCTCGTGTTGCCAGCGCGTGTTAGGAGCGTTGCATTCGCCTCTGTAAAGCTGAACCCCCACAGGTAAAACTCACATTGCTTCCCTCTAGAAGGACACAACAAAGCTTGCTTACATATCCCTTCACATCCACGTTCACATGCACAAACCAGTGTTGAGAAGTAGTTTGATGCTGCTTATATGTGAAACATATATGCCATATTTTTAGCTCAGTTGTATTCAGTGTAGCTTTTCAGTCATGAACTAGATGTGTTCATGACTGAATGTTCAGTCATGAACTACAATGCACTACAACAATGTATTTATCACTTTAAATAAATTTAGCAGAATAATAAATAGTTCACTGGTCAGATATATGATTCTCTTTTTTAGTGTTATTATATATTCACAAGGGATGCTTGAACTGATAAAATGTATACCTTAAATGCAAGTAACTCACTTTGGAAATACACAGATATATACACGTATATGGTTTGTTTCAATTTTATGAAGCCCCTAAAGTGATGATATTTTTGTATATGGGCTGTTATATCAACCCTACTTTTTGTTAGTAATGTGCCGTGTGACTAACTTTATTCATATTTTTGATGTACGTTTGAATACTTAATGAAACTTAGCTTGTTTTTTTAGTTTGTTTGCAGTTATTTTGAATGTGTCTGCTAAGATACTGTGCTACAGTTGACTGCAAAGCAACGTTTTTTTGCCCTCTGTCCTGTCTGTGTGATAGACTAGCAGAGAAACTCTAAAGCTTTTTATGCTGTTCTCTATACTATTTAAACTCTAAATCGATCGTTTTCTCGTAGTAGAGCTATTGATTTTTGCATAGTCAATTATTTAGAGTGAAGAAGTTATTTATAAGTCTGCTTAGCCTCTTTTCACACCTCCTATCTCACTTTTTCCCCTTCTAACTCTCTTTTTTAAAGCTGCAATCTGGTTTTCATTAACGGGTCTCGGCACTGATGGCTGGAAATGCATTTCTCAAAGCCATCTGTGCCAGTGGTCTTTGTTCCTGACCGGCGGTCTGGTGATCGCAGTAAAAAGAAAAAAAGCAGTATTTACCGCAGTAAAGAGAGAGCCGTCTTCATCAGCTGCAGCCCTGCCACTGCCAGCCATCGGCTCGAACTTCTCACGCAACGTGATTTGGTGGATTTGTCTTAATCGATTTTCCCTGGCTGCACATCAGACCACCGTCTGGCCCCGCTCGTGCCAGTCCTGCCCTCGCCACACAAAGCAAACGCTGCCCGTAAAGAGCAAAGCAATGCTGCGGCGAGCGCATGTGTGTGCACTCTGTGGTTCTACACGTGTCAAAAAAGTCCCAGGCCAGACCAGGAGAATGAAAGCTCTCTCTCTCTCTCTCTCTCTCTCTCTCTCTCTCTCTCTCTCTCTCTCTCTCTCTCTCTCTCTCTCTCTCTCTCTCTCATTCTCATTGCCTTCTCTCACTTCCTCTCTTGATCCCTATCTTACTCTTCATTTTTTCTTTCCACGGCGTGTCTAGTGTTGGCGTGGAGAGCTTGGGGCTCAGGACCATGCCAGATAAAGTCTGGCTGGCTGAGGGGCGGAGAGGAGAGGACTTTGGCTAAACTGGCAGGAAGATCACAGGCTGGAAGGAGCCCACGTTCTGCACATATTCCCTAATAAGTAATTCATCTGAAGAGGCCGCATGATCAAGGGCCCAGGGGCTTTCACCCTGCTGTTTCCAGAGCAGCATGCCCCCTGTCTGTCTCTCGGCCTGTCTCGCTGCTGTGAGCTCCTCAGCCTCCCTCGCTCAGATCTCTTTGGATGTCAGTCTCCTCTGACCTGTGCCGGGTTTTATCCCATGCTGCTTCGACAGCAACCACTCTCATCAGCATGCTTGCAAGGGGTTGTGGCATAAACCAGCTCAGGACATGTCTTTCGCACTATGTTGCGAATCCCACAATGTGGTTTTTGGCTGTATGCTGCAAAGAACCCAAAAATACAGCGCATGCTAAATTTGAGAGGGTCAGCCGTGCATGTCTGTGCATGTCGCCTGGGTTTTCAAGTAAAGACGCGTATGAGAGATTGAATATGCTAAGAAGCTGGTCTGTTTACCTTTTTTTGCTTCTTGCTATCATCAGCGTTGTCTAGAATTTTTTTTTTTTTTAAGCTGTAACTAGACAGACTTCGGCCCAAAATCTTCACTATGAAATTTTCTGTTACCTTATGAAATTTGTTGGATGCATTCAAAGAAGAAAAAAATGCCAATGTGGTAATTCAACATACACTACCATTCAAAAAGTTTTTTATGTTTTTGAAAGAAGTCTCTTATGCTCACCAGATGCTCACTGTGTTTATTTGATCTAAAAATACAGTAAAAACAGAAATATTCTATTTCAATATAATTTTATGTAATTTAATCCTGTGACGGTAAAGCTGAATTTTCAGCAGCCATTTCTCCAGTCTTCAGTGTCACATGATCCTTCAAAAATCAATCTAATATGCTGATTTGGTGCTCAAGGAACTTTTTTTTTATCATCACTGTTGAAAACAGTTGTGCTGAACAGTTTTTTGGAAATTGTGATAAAAAATGTTTAGGATTCTTTGATGAAATTTAAAAGAACCACATTTTTTGTAGCAATGTTAAATTATTTACACTTTTGATTAATTTAAAGCATACTTTCTGAATAATAGTATTAATTATTATTTTTTTTTTTTTTTTTTTTCAAGCATACTGACTCCAAACTTTTGAACATTGGTGTATATAAAAAAAAGCCTTTCACCCAAAAATGCTAATTCTGTCATTCAAAATGGTTTCAACTGGTTTTGTCAATACAATTAATCTCAGTGAGGTCCAAAACAACAATGGACTGACTTCCATTGTATGGAAAAAAAAACACAACACAAAATAATATCTTCTTTTGTGATCTTCAGAAGAAATTCAGTCACTGAATTCTACATTGAAATATGGACCAAAAGTATCACTGAAATTGGACCAAAGTATTGCTCCTCATGTATCTTGAACATCAAACATGGACGAAGAGACTGTTTGAGGAAATTTAAAATCAGATAATATGTGACAAATCCAGTTTTTACAAGGAAAGTCATAAAGCATGCCACTTGGTAAACTATTCTGATTATTTTCTGACATATATATATATATATATGATAATCATGATTTGTGTTATACACGTTTTTTGTTACATTTTAACAATGTTGTTTTAAGGATGTTTGGCAATTTTTACTGGGGGGAAAAACAGAGAGAAAAATGAGTTACATTCTCTGTAAAAAATAAATAAATTATTTTGTACATAATAAATATGTAAATAAAAGAAAATGGCAAGATAAACCTGTGATACAAGAAACCCTTTGGTCGAAAGAGCAAGTCATAGATGGAGTTACTTTTGGGCCTGAATCCTCTCCACGATTATAATGCGGCCAGCTATTTAATTCAGCTGCTCAGAAGGCACACTGTAACTCCACACTGGACCGCCTGACACTTTCCACATAACTTACAGCATTCAACATCCCTGGTCACCCCTCATTATTACTCAACAGCCCTTTATCCCCTGGCTCTGGAGAGAGAAAAACAAATCCACTGCAGGGAAAAAGTGAAAAATGAACCTTGCTGCAGAAGGAGATCACACTTTGAATGTCTCTCATTCTGTTCCAGCTCCGATTGCTTCTGTGGAGCTGGTTTTTCCTGGCTAGTGTCACGTTAGAGAGGTTAAATTGGAGGTGGCAGTGCCCACTGACTCCAAGACTTGATGTGGTGAGGTGGCTCTCACTCAGGGGCTAAAGTTACTCCCACGGCCCCTGCAGCCCTGCCGCAAAATCCACTCCACCACATGTGTGAAAGCAAGGCCGGGATTCGCGTAGGCTTACAGTTAGGAGGTGTGGAAAGGGTCTAAACGCTCCTTGTGGCTGATCAAAAGGAGGTAGGAGGCGAGAGTAGCCGGCTAGGGAAAGAGAATCCAAGCCGCCGGTTAGCGTTTCATGTCCAAACATTTGAGCGGTGCTGTTGGCTGTGCCCAGGCCTGGTCGCTGGAGCTCTCGAGGTGTAGAGAGAAAGACCGCGAGGGAAGAGAAAAGATGTGTGGAGGTCAAAGGGATGAAGAGAATATGGGAGAGCTGCAGAGCATGTTTGCTGATACAAAAATGGCTGAATCTGAAAAGTAGAAAGCCATGCAATTAAATTAAGCCTTTAAAAAAACTGTTTCAATGAAGGCAGAGGGATGGACGGACGGACGGACGGATGGATGGATGGATGGAGCTTGGTGACATTTTTCTGAATGATAAAACAATGGAGTGGCCTTGTACTCCTGCTGGGATGAAACCTATACAGTGAGCTCAGACATAGAGATGAAAAAAATTGGAGCAAGAGAGTTCTGTCCACTTTCTGCTCCAGAAAACGTTTGTCCAAGTGTGGATGGGTTTTGACTTGCACTATCTGTTAAAATGGATTTGTCCCTCAGTGGCCACGGGCTAGACTGACTCCCAAACAGCCGAGAATAAGAGAGAAGGCAGCTGTGTGAGAATTAATAAGCCTAATGTTGAGTGGCACAGCGTGGGTGCCTGAAGACGTGCAGCAACGGCCCGGTCCTAATGAAGCCCAACTGGGGCACGGCACCTTCTTCTCTTATCCTGACACTAAGCACAAAAGACAAACATCGTTCTGACAGAGAGGCATAACCTTAGAGAGAGAGAGAGAGAGAGAGAGAGAGAGAGAGAGAGAGAGAGAGAGAGAGAGAGAGAGAGAGAGAGAGAGAGAGAGAGAGAGAGAGAGAGAGAGAGAGAGCATGGGAACCTCACACAATAGTCGTGCTATATCTACGGCAGGCATAGAAAGTGGAAGAGGTAAAGAAAGGAGGGAGGGACACTGAAGGTGTCTGACTCTAGGATACCTTCACAGCTGCGCTTCTAAATCGGGTCAACATCTAATGGGCAAATGCGTTTCCTCAGGTGACATAAGAGCATTGGGCTGTCTCGTTTTGTATTCTCTCCTGCTTTGGCCCTTTATTTTGAATGTCTCTTTTTATTCCATCACTTAAGACCATGAAATACTGTACATTTCCATGGCTGTTTGAAATTTCTCCAAAATAAAAATCCCCCCCTTTCTCTCTCTTTTTCTGATTACAGAACTGCCTGTCATACTCCTTTAGATTAATGCATTGGTATGTCAAGGCATTTCTCCATTGTCCCTTTTCCTAGCAGGAAGCCCTTACTGTCCAAAAATTCTCTCCGACGGCTTTTGTGCTTCCATCTCTCCACATTGTTCTCTTATTGATCTACACATGGCATGTTATAAATCTGCCTTGAGTAAGAAGGCCAGTGTTCCACAGTAAGTGCTGCGCCTATGGAGATCTCTAAAATAGGACAACGGGAAGGGTGCTATCTGGCTATCAGTTGCATCCATGTGTTACTGCACTCCCATGTGGCCAGTATCTGGACTGACTCCATCACTACTGCTTAATCAGTCTCTCTCACAGTCTCTCACCTTTCTCATCCAGAGGATCGTGGGGTGTGTGTGTTTCAGCGGCACCTGCTCACAGGTGACGTGACTGTCAGTGACACCATCCGTGTCACAATGGCTGTGTCAGTGTGCGTGCGGACACCGCTGTTGTGTGTGGACGTGTGAGATCACCTGTTTGACAAGGCTTGTCAGTGTACATCCTGCCCCCATTCAGTCACTGTCAGGGTAGGGCACCTGCAGTTGCTGTCTCTTTTTATCAAAAGTGGTCCCATATCCTGTGTCACAGGCTGAGAATGACTAAACAAATAACACGGATTATTAACAACCCCACATATATGTCGCCGTGAGGAACCTGGAACCGGGTTCGGTTTTAGGATAAACCCCACCAAAATTATTTTTAAATCTGAAGTTTTGTCTTCCAGCCATTCAGTAAATATAACAAATAAAAATTAAATATTTAAATAAATAATAACGATTTAAATATTTCTAAATAGATAAATAAACGTTTCATTCTTGATTGAATCACCATTTTATGAATGAAGGAATGCAATCAATCAATCAATCAATGATTCAGTGACTCACTCCTAAAGACAGATGCTAAATTCGGAACCGCATACTAGCATAGTACTCTACTATTTCTGCCATAGACATATATGGTAAAAGTAGTAAGAGTAGTATATTAGTATGCGGTTTAGAATTCAGAAAGTGAATGGCTGCATCTGAAATTGCATGTATACTATATACTAGGTGAAAAACAGTATGTGACAAAAGAAGTATGTCCAAATTCAGTACTCATAAAAGAGCAATCAAAAAGAACCTAGATGACCTACAGTACTACTTCCGGAGAGATTCTGCAGTGTGCATACGATGGACACTTTACAATCCCATGAAGCCCCGGGAGAGGATTTGTGAATGGCAGTGAAGCAACATAACTGACACTGGTAGGTCACATGACAATGACAACATGGCGAATGTATGCCTGGATTACATTCATACTACACACATTTATACTATGTAGAACATATGCGATTTCGGACGCAGCCAATAATTGCTCTGAACGAATCGGTTTAATGAATGAATAATTCAATGACTCACTCATCAAAAAGTCACTTACTGCCACCTACTGGTCTAACTGTGTGCCCTGCAGAATTATGCAACTCTGCATAAGATAAATGTTTAATTAAATGTTGTGTAAATAAAACATCTAATTTTATGTTTAAATTTTTAATTTATTTCACGAATCTAGGCAGGGTAAATATACCCTGCAAACTCAAATGTTTTAACACATCTTATTGTGCTTTTTGTTCTTGTGTTCTAGCTCTGATTTGCTGCTGTAGTATTTATTTGTACATTTTGTTTGTTTTGGGCATTTATTTCAAGTCTTTTATTGTTGCATTTGGTTTTACTGTAGTTCAAGCTGAGAGGACGTTTCATGGTTTGATGTCTTCTCCATCGATTCTATGAAAATGGCAGGTTTTTTACCTCCCCTTGTGGGAACACAAATTTAATGAGGCTGAATCTTGATGGGTTCCTCAAGGTTGAAATGGGGTAAATACATTTAATAAAACAGTTTTGCTTGAAATTTTTATAACCCTGAAAAATTCACATAAAAAATATAAATAGCCAAGATGAATAGAAAGATTTTTCTCGAAACCCTTCTCCATTTGCAGCTGTTCCTCTGTCTGTGTTTTACAGGAGATTTTGTGTGCTTTTCTTTCTCAAAAGGCTGATACAGGCTGTCCTCTTGTACTCTGAGATTGTGGTTAGCCTGTGTGTGTGTGTGTGTGTGTGTGTGTGTGTGTGTGTGTGTGTGTGTGTGTGTGTGTGTGTGTGTGTGTGTGTGTGTGTGTGTGTGTGTGTGTGTGTGTGTGTGTGTGTGTGTGTGTGTGTGTGTGTGTGTGTGAGTGTGCGCATGAATGTGTGTGTGTTGAGATGGAGGCTAGATAGGGTAATGACTGCAGACAAGGTTTGGAGGCGACGGTGGAGTCATGGCAGGGCTGAATTGATGGGATTAAGAGATGTACCCCAGAGCTGGTCACACACAAGTGCGTTGAGGGCGGTTTAGATGTGGCCGGGCTCTCGGTGCAGTCTCGGGGCTTGTCACAGACCGCAGAGAGGGCCAGACGATGATGATTTAGCGAGAAAGAGGAGTGTGCTATTGTCTCATGACTTCTGAGATGGACTTAAAACTCCATAGCCTTTTCGAAAATAGTGTTAAAGACATTGGCAGTGCATCCAAATTGACATCTAATGGTCCAAATGTGTGACTGCACACTGTAAAAACTGGGAATGGCGTCAATTAATATTTAATAATCAAACATTAGTAACATATACATAATAAAAAAGACTATTTGTAGTTTGGAATCACACTGAGCTGACTTCAACAAATTCTAGTTATTTATTAATAACATTTTACTCAGTTTTGTTTGAATAAAATCAGCTGTGAATCGTTAAGTAGAATTTAATTATATTTTATCAGGAAAGTCAACGATGCAGAAAATTGGTAAATGTTACTCATTGGGAGGTCTTTGGATTTAATCACCTCACACTTCCGGTCCAGCTATTTTCAGCCACATGATGGATCGTCAACATTTCAGAGACTGGCTGCCATTTTCCCAAAGGTAAGACTTGTATAAGTTAATAATCATTTTACAAGGAGTTGCTGTAACAGTTAGCAGTTGAACATTGTTTTGCATTGCTGCAAGTTATCCAACATTCCAACTTTATTGGTTGAAAGTAAAAATAAAGATATGTTAACTTAATGTAAAGTAACAGTGATTCTGCCTGCTGTTTCGACTAAAAGCGTGGTAATTAATGACTGAAAAAGTAACCTAGTCGTTTAAATATCACAATTTTTTTTTCAAAGTATAACGTTATAGATAATGGCCTTTAAGATACCAGCTATGTTAATCTACTTTTGCCAATTTTCCTGGCATCGGCCTGCATCTCCACCCCTCCCCCACCCCAAGCTAGCTAACGTTAGTCTGTTTTGCGCACGCCTGGATGGTGTGCTAATCCCAAATTCACAGAGGCTCCATGTTAAGTAATGTTAGCCACGCAGTTTCAAGTCGCAATTCACGGTAACATACAATGAGGCACAACGGGAGATGGCAAAAAGTTTTTCTCTGTCGGAGTATGCATTAAAGCCGGTTTCAGCACGTGCTGACAGATTACACCGGCGAGCTACGTCTGAGGTCACTAAATTAGAGCATGATGTGGACTTGTGCTGCCAGAGAGAGGCATCGTCCGTCTGTTTGCAACAACAGATTTATCATTTAACACTATTATGTTAGCATTTCATGCTCAGTATATCCTCATTCTGTCATGAACGTGTCTCCACAAAACAGAGTAAATAACTAATTTAGGCGATTGACCTTCTTGTAGAATATATAACACCCTTGTAGGTTTAAAAGACAAATTATTCAAACGTCACATCACTGTATATTAGGAATTTTCTTTGTCAGGTTCACTCTTTATTCTTATTTGCATAGTACATGTTTCAGTGTTCTTAAGCTTTAATAATTACTGTTTGTTTAGTTACTCCTTATGTTTCCTCTTATGTATGTGTAAAATACAATTTCAAATTAAATCTAAGCTCATTTATCATTTCTTTTCAGATGCATGAAGAAACTTTGACTGAAATTTATCAATAGGTATGTTTTTGACTTGTATGAAAAACAAAAAAAAGCTGTGATACCACATTTCACATGTTGATTATTACTATTTCTTGTATCAACATTTCCTGGTTAAAAGCAGATTACCTGCAGGTTTTTTTTCAATTATGTCCAAAACCTGTAGTTCCAACTTAAATTTGAAATTTAAACAGCAGAAAAAATAGAAATACTGATAACATGTCTCATAGACATACAATTAAGTTATGATAACACATTGTTTGTACATACTTTTTCACATCCTAGTTACCATTTAAGGGAATTTTATTACATTGACACTAATTAAGCAAATTTTCTTTAAAATGGTTTATTGCAAAAATTAGATGTCAGACAAAAACTTAATATTTAACATATGTACCTGAAATCAAAGGTGTCCAATCTCTTACATGTCATGATCCATCATTTAATTATTAGACCTATTAGACTCGTTTAGCGCCAGTTATCACTCAGTTCTGTGTACTTACTGCTTAAAGGAATACGTTGAGGAACGGCTAGTCTGGCTCTGTCCAAAAAATTTGCCTACCAGCACATATAAAGCTCACCGATTGACATGTTATGTCTTGTTTGTTTAATCCATACAAAATCCAAGGTGTAAAAATTGTGTGGTTTTATGGGAGTTCATATGCACTGTTAGTTGACACCTAAGACATTTTGTTTAGCAGTAATGTAAGCCACCTATTGTTAAAAGTTGCAGCTTTAAGAATGTTTTATGTCATTAAATGATTTTTACATCATGAACTTGAATTATGTTTATGTTTGTCATTTCAGGCTCCAAGCAACCCTAGCATCAGCATGACCAGAGATGTTGTCATTCGGTGTTTGATGGTGTATCTTGGGGAATCCACAGATCACCTCTTAAAGGAGTATGATGTAAGTTGACGAACATGTTAAAATATAAAGAAGGTGATCTGTCTCATGTCTAGGGCTGGGTGTCGACAGCCAAATTGCTTCGACAAGTATTAAAAAGTGCCTGGTCATTCTGTACCAAATTTGATAAGGAGTAAATCTCATCAGCCAAGCCAATATGCATGCAGCATGCTTGTACTACCAAGATCTACCAAGATGCTGCTCTTTGGCTGGCTTAGGTTAACTTAACATCATAGATGTGCACCAGGAAAAAGACTACAGTATACAGTACTCCCAGAGGGTCACTAGGTGACCAGCCTGTGTCAGTGAATGTAGAATAATATGTGTGCAATAGATCACAAAGTGCACAGACAAGTGCTGGGAAGAAATTCATTTCTGTAGCAATGAATGGATTTAATTTAGCCGATTTAACTGTGACTAAATTAAGACCATCATCTCTGGTGTCATTGAATTGTTTTCATATGGTGGTCAGCTGATTAGATCCTTTTTAAATTACCTGGCATGAAAATATGCTTATGGAAGTATATTATCTCTGATTTTTTTCTGTAACTGAAGTAAATCATGTGCAACAGCCATGATAGCCACAGGTTTTCTTGTCCAAAGGGTTGAAAACAATTTGGGAGTTGTTGAATTAGAATCTTCTCCTTTGGTGGTGCAGTCTGAAATACCCAATGTTGTTGCTTTTTCAGGACGCTGATAAAGACAGTGTGTCACAGGACCTTGCTGTACAAAGGATTAAAATCTACAACATCAAGCCTACTACGCCAGAGGGTCCTGATGACATCGGTATCGTAGTAGAGGGCGTGAAAGTTCTGACTGCTCTGGGTAACTTTCCAAGGGCTTGCTCATGGTCATTGGCTTGGCATATGCAGTGAATCTTGCCTATCCCAAGGAGCTCAGGTACACGCTTGAAGTCTTCCAGAAACTCCTCCTTGAGCTGGATTGTTCAAAGCTGTCCCCAAAAGTGAACAGCCTCAAGAATAAGCTACTAGCTTAAGAAAAGGGACCCTCGCAGAATGAAAGGGGACAATTAAGTCACTGTAACAACTGTCACACGGTTACCCACTCACTGTGAAGGAACTGCAAACTGTTACTGAAGGAGACCTTTGGACTTTCTGATGAGTTCAGTCGTTAGTGTTCGGACTTGGAATTTGAAGATTACTTTACTCTTCATAAAAGTGACCAAATTAAACATAAAGGCACCATAAAGATTGTTCACGCTGCCCTGATTGTTCTTAACTTTCTTCCACTTGATGAATGTTTGGGCATTTTCTTTTTCAACTGTTAAGTAACTGAAAAATATTGATTTTCAGTGCAACATGGGGTTGTTCAGAAATATCAAACCAACCATACTCATTTGGCATTGTGTTTTTGAATTTATATTGCCACAGGCAGCTGTTATTATACATTGTGATTCCTCTGTGTACACCATTAAACATCTTTTAATTGAGAAATTTGAACAAATTCATGTGATTGTTTAAGTGAGACCTATTTAAGCAAAAAGTAAATTTAGGCTAATGGAATTACTTGACCTTATCCCAGGTTCCATGTGATATTTTAATCAATTACTATTAGCCGTTTGAATAACATAATGGCCCTGACGATTTCAATTGGCACATGTAATAAAATATTTTAAATGAAAATGTAAGAAAAATTTGTAGACTAAAAACTGCCATAATAACTGTCATGGTCATAATTTAAATGCAGTAACAGGACTAAACCTTAAATCACATCACAAATCACTGGAAAATTTAAGCCAATGATGTAGCAGAAATTAAACACCATTAAATGAACAAACATTTATTAACATCCGAATCCCAAATGCCATTATATTGTCCCTATTGTACGCATACATGTTTTCTGCCTTTGTTTTCTTAGTCTCTTTCTGTGTTTTATTGTTGTATTTTGACATTTTGCACTAAACAACTTGAAAAATGTCAGATAAACATGTTTAGAAAAAAAATTGACAAATAATTGTTTACCTGCTGTTATGCATGATGATTTATTACCCAATTTAAGTTACCTGTGGCACCAAGAAGGCATGATATTGAGTGTATTATACATAGAAAAATTATGGCAACAAAGTGACATCCAATATAATTGAATAGATTTAAAGCAATGTGATACCAATTAAAACTTCAATTTAAACAATTCATTTAGGTACGGATAAATATGAAACGCAGAATAAATGTGTTGAATTAGGCAAAAATGTGCTAAAATATTAGTTAATATAACTTATTTTTATCCAGATATTTAGTAAAATCTAAATTCACTTCTCCTAGATATTTAGTAAATCTAAAGCAATTTCTCCTAGATATTTAGTAAATCTAAATTCACTTCTAGATATTTAGTAAATCTAAAGCAATTTCTCCTAGATATTTAGTAAACCTAAATTACTTTTGCTCAGATATTTATTAAACATAAATTGATTTTCTTTGTGAAACTGATTTGGATTTACTAATAATATTTTGGCTTAAAATTTTGCATGCTATTACTAAATTCAACACATTTTAAGTGTTGCTTTATGAACATGTACTCATTTTTTTTGGTTTAAATTTAGTTAATTTATTCAATACTTTTTAATCAAAGATGTAGAACTTAAAATCTATTCAATTATATTACGTGTCACTTTGTTGCCATAAATTTTTTAGTAACCATTGGTCACATTTTTTACAGTGCATGCATGTTTGAACACTCGACCACGCATTTGTCTGTCTCTTGTCAAACCAAGACACTCGACCGAGCTTGAGCCGAGGTGTCGGGTGCCTGGAGGATCAGTGTCCTAGGACCCGCGGCAAGAGTTTGAAGCCAAGTGGTGGTGACAAAGAGAGGAGCCTGCAAGCTCCATCCCTCCATCCTGACGTGATGGAAAAGAACTGAGGCTCTCGCACGGTCGGACACATTTTAAAAGCATATGCTGTGAGAGGCTACTGCTGAGGCCGCAGCTAAAGGCTGAGATGAAAAGGTGAGACATGTGATTGATGACCCCCCGTTGGGCCGCACATCATTAGCTTGTACAATTAACTGCAGAGGGCGGGGAGTAACTCATGTTGAAGAGTCCTCTTCTGATCTTTTATCACTGCACACTGAACAAAAACAATGATTGGGGTCGCACAAGCATGTGACAGGCGAGATTTGAGTTTGCATACGCACTCACAATGTCCTGAGTCACTCTCACTCACAGAAACAAGTGATTATGATCTGCTTCATAGGCTTTGTTTCTGGTGATTATACTGAAGGAGTTCTGTAGAGAAAGCATGAATGTTTGAGCAAAATATATTTAACAAACGATGGCTACACTGGACTGAGAAGAAATGAATGGATGAAAGATGTACTTGTCCTGCTTTTTTGTTTAATTTAAGAAAACAGACAATTTCCATGTAATGCCATAGAAACAATCAAATTACAAGTCAACTATATAGGATTTTTTCCCTTTCCCTGCAATTGGAATGATACTGAAAAAAAGGCTTTCCTTTTATGGACCACTGCTAATGAATTGAGATACAGCCAGAATCAGAGACAACTGATATAAGAAATGGCCCTCCATTTCAGTCTGTCCTCGTGTAACTCTCTGCTCTTGTGGTAGACACGTTTATCAGGGTGGTCTGTCAGAAAAGGGTGGCCTTTACAAACTGAAAGGACAAACAGAGGTATAAAGCAGGTCAGAAGCTGACCACGATCACATCTCGCAGCTCCATTTCTGTGGAAATGAATGGAAGCGGCACGGTGCAGCATTGTTCCTCTAATAGGAATTTCTCCATCCTTTTTCTTCCCTCTGGGTCTGGGTGTTTCCTCGATTGTAATTACCTTGCTGTTATAATTAAACCGACAATTTATTACCTATTAGCAAACAAGCTCCTTCTTCCTGTGCTCAGCTTAAGCAGTGCCCAGTACTGTCAGAGAGGCAGCTAGCACTGCATTACTCACCACACTGGTCCGAAGTGTGTTAGCCGCCCAGATGAGGAGAACCTGGGAGAAGGCATAGCCGGCCCACTTCACGACAATTACCCTATGAATCACAACGAGACAACAGCACAGGCCCTGGTAAGTCTCATATAAAAAATAAAACACATCGTATAATAACAATGGGATACGATGCGAACCAAATTAAACTCCCTCAAAACAAATTTCTGAAGGTTAAAATATTAAAATAATCACAGGAACACCTCATAAAAAGGTTATATAGGCTATGTAAATTACAAATAAAATAAAAGTGATTCAAGTAAAATACAGGTAAATGACAAAAAGATAACACTTTAATTCGAATGTCCACTTTAGACTTTTTACTAACGATAAGTAACTTTGCATCTGCATATTCAATTCAATTCACGTTTATTTGTAAAGCGCTTTTCACAATACACATCATTAAAAAGCAGCTTTACAGAAAAAGTGCGTGAGTCCATATTACAATTTAGAGTGATCTGTTATCAGGGGTAACTGTCTAAGTTATGTATTTCATAAATGTACATACAAAATCACAGTTAGCTAAAATGTCAACTAACTCTCATTAGCAGTTGACTGTCTGCTTAATTTCTGCTGACACTTTAATTTGATGGTCACCCAACACACAGCCTACTGACTAAAAGTGTCTTTGCAACTACATGTCAACTTATTCTAACCCTAACCCTAACCTAACAGTCTATTAATACTCCAATGGAAGGGTGCAATACTCCACAGCCCTGAAGAGTTCAGTTCCAACCCTGCTCCAACACACATAGGCTGCATCCGAAAGCTTAAAAATCTGCCTCAGAGGATCCATTCCAAGGTAGGAAGGCATTAAGGCATGTCCAAATCCAATGTTAGCTTCACTTCCTGTCTCCTGAGATACCTTCATCTGATCGATTTTGAAGGCAGCATAGATGTATCATTCGCTGCCTTTGAAAGCCCACAATCATGTGCTTTTCATTCTGTGACAGTTGTGTGAAAAAACAAAGATGGCGTCTAAAAGTTGTGGTTTGTGTCAGTTTGTGTAAATGTAAGTTTTTTAACAATGTTTTCCACTTTTAATGTAATTTCTAGCTAGAAATTACTAGTGTACTAATTAAATATTTGTTAGTTATCGGCAAAGCTCGCTC